>NC_058058.1:1935086-2110086 GCF_020085105.1 Siniperca chuatsi
ATTTTCAGGATCATCATTTTATTCTGGGGTTGTACCAGAATAGGTTTGCATGGTTTCATTTTCAATAAACACCATATTTTTTACTCGCACTGCACATTGCTGCAGCTACCGAGCGAGGCGTCGCACTTCTATTGGATCGTGTGCAGTGCCGAGGTAAAGGACTACCGGCCAATCGGAAGCAGAGTAGGGCGGGTCCTGACGAGAAAGGCAGTGTGATCCAAAACAGAGCCTCTGCAGCCGGTAACTATGGCTTCGGTTCAGCCGTACATGTCAGAGCCCGAGTCTGATGCCGAAACACAGGCAGAACAACCCGAACCAGCTTCACAACCGAGACTGGAGCGAGACGTTTCAGACTGGTACGTTATAAATTTGTAATTGTATCTTTTTATCTTTGATAGGAAACGTTTTAACTGTGCACTGTCTGTACATAATAATAATAATAATAATAATAATAAAACTTTATTTATAGAGCACTTATCAAAGCAAAGTACAAAGTGCTTCACAACAAGAAAAATAAAATAACACAGTGAATGACGAAATATAAAGAAATAAAACACATGAAATACAGAAAAACAATAAAATAAACAGTAAAATAAACCAGTTCAGGTAAAATCAGGATCTGCTTTCAGATAAAAATGTGTTTTGAGACGAGACTTAAACGAAGACTCTGACTCAGACAGCCTAATTTCTTCGGGCAGGTTGTTCCAGAGCCTCGGGGCCCTGATGGCAAAAGCTCTGTCCCCCTTAGTTTCCATCCTGGACTCAGGCACAGACAGGAGACCCCTGCCCGAAGATCTCAAACTACGTGAAGGTTCATAAGGGATTACAAGGTCTAAAATATAATCTGGGGCCAGGCCATTAAAAGTAATCAACAAGATCTTAAAATCAATCCTAAAACCAACAGGGAGCCAGTGTAAAGAGGCTAAAACAGGTGTGATGTGGTCGTACTTCTTGGTCATCACATCACAGTAACAACTTTATGCCCACTGACCGCCTGGTATCTAACGTTATTTTAATGTCATATTTAGGTGGACTTGTGGAAACTGCTCGATTGGTGCATTGCGACGCGTGCTACACAGTGACGTAGATACGTTACGGAAGTAAAGGCTGGACTGCAGTCGGGCTGTTTTCAGGCAGTTCAGGAGCAGAGCTTTGGGCTGGACTCTGGGCTTTTTCACTTTGCAAACCTATCACATGCACAAAAAAGATAGATAACACAATAAAGCAAAGAGAAACACCCAAAAAGCATAATATGACCACTTCAAATCTTTAAACTTTAAATCAGTCATGTAAATATCAGCCATAAATGTCATGCTGGATATAATTAAACATTATTGCCAGTGTTCTTTGGTTATTCCTGTATCTGTGGAGTCTGGTTAAAGAAAAACTCCCGCGGTTTTAAGTATCAAACGTTCCCTGTTGGTCTGCAGTGTTGCTCAGTAACATTTTTAGCTTGCTCCTCTGTGGAGGAAGGCAAATTAGCTTAATTTAAAAGCAGAATAGATCCCAATATTTACTCAGTTCTCAAAACATCTCAAAGAGATGTCCACAGAAACTTGTGAAAACACTCCCACAGTATACTCCACCTGTCCACTGTCCACCTGTATAATCATGTTCCAAACATTCAAAATGCTTTGGCTATATACACAGCTGCTCAAGTGTAGCTAGCTCAGTTAGCTGCAAGCATAGTTGGGTGCGACAAAGCTAGCATATAACAGCGCTAGCAACAAATAGATGCTGTGTATTTAAAGACACATTTAAATGGATACTTAAATAAAAGTAACATTATCACAGTGTCAAAATACTCTGTTTCAAGTAAAAGTCCTGCATTCAAAATTTTACTTAAGTGTAAAAGTATTAGCATCAAAATGTACTTAAAGTACCAAAAGTGCTCATTATGCAGAATGTCTCTTTACAGAACAATGTATATTATATTATTGGATTATAATTATTAATGCATTCATGTGGTCATCACTTTAATGTTGCAGCTGGTGAAGGTGGGGCTAATTTTAATTACTATCTTTTACTTTAATTACGGAATAAATAAACTCTAATCTTATCCTAAAATTTGACATCATAATTTATTTGTTGTTGTTTACCCAACACATGCTCATACCTAAATGACAGAATATGTAGATCGTCAATGACTCCCAAAACGACATAGGACCGCTGGAAAGTACCAGCGACAGGCGTACTGCCGAAGTACGTGACATAACTCTTAGTAAGTAAACTACGTAACGTTATTTAACTTAAAACTTTAAATGAGTCAACGCTGACTTGGTTTCACACGTGGATGAAAGTCCTGTGTTTGTCTGAACGTGCCGCAGATGAATTTGAATGACTGAACAGATCAAAGATGTGGGCGGTGTCACAAACTAGTTCGGGGAATGTGACAAGGAGGCGTGGACGTGCGCTGTGGAGGTGTTGCAGTGCAAAAGCAAAAGAAGGTGATGCAAAGTGGATGTAAGCTGTAGGAAGGGAGAGCCACATGGGCCAGCTTTTAGGGCCCAGGTGAGCTTAACCGGCTGACGACCCTCCCATGTCAGCCAACTTCTCGCTGAGGTGGGCCAGGACTGCCTCCAAGACAGTGGGAGGGGCGTCACAGCAGCCATTCAGAACCAGGCTAAAAAGTATGTTCTCTATAAACACAACATCTGCGTTAATGAGTAACGTTCTCTTTGATTTGGCCAGTGCGCGTTGGTCTGCTCTGTACAATCTTGGACACGCCTCAAAGCCACACCTCCTTCCGGATAACAGAATGAACAATAACCATTTTCTGTCATGTGTTTTCAAGGTTAATAGTCTCTCTGCAGCAGCATAAGTGCAGATGATGATCACTGTCTGCTCTGACTGATACATTGGCACGTTGAACTGACCAGGACACAGCCCCATCTCCGATTAAACAGCCATGTCTCATTACAAAGTTGAACTCCCGATTTTTCAGCCACAAGAGCCACAATTAAAGGCAGCACCTTTGTTCTTTGCAGAGATTCTGAGGCTTTTAATGAAATATTGATTTTTATTGTACAGAAGTCATTGTTGATGGCGCAGTTGTTGCTGAATGCATTACAAGTTAACAGTGAGCTGTTATTGTGCAGCTCCCAGCGGACAGCATGGCATTAAAACTGCCAGATAAGAGCTTTTGTTCCTGTTGGGGCTCACTGGGTAAATCATGAAGCGCACACTGGTCCCATTTCAAGCTGTGGGCTGTGTAAAAAAAGGAGATCCCTGCACGTGGCTCTTGCATTCGGGATTTTATCGAATCAGAACACGAGTTCCTTTAAGAACGTTTATTATACAGATCTACAGGGACTGAAACATTAGTCGGATGTACTGATTCAATAAAATCTTGAATGCAAGAGCAGAAATCTACTTTTTAAACAATGGTGCTGATAACATTTCTGCATGACAAAAAGAAGATCAGTTAAAAGTGCACTGCACAAGTTTGTTTTAGCAGCCCAAATCCACAAATGTCCTCATTGTTATTAGTTTTTTTTTAAATAACAAACTTTAAAATCCAATTGGAAATGGATATAATTATTTTTCAAAAGAGCTGATAGTAATAATTTTTATTTGCAAAAAGTAGTTTTATGTTAAAATATGCCAGTTCGGTTCATGTTTACTACATTAGGTGTAATACTGATCCATGACGGGGATTTCACGAGGACACTTAAATTTCTTGAGATTGTGAACATTAAAATTCAATAAAACATATTTCATGGGGGAAAAAAGGGTAAATAAGGCATAATAATAAGGATAGTCATTTTAATATTATCATTATATATATATAATTATTTTTAGCATTAAGCACTTTGTTAAAACACATTTTTACCCAAACTTAATTTTTTTATGTACACAAAGTTACCATTTACAGAATATAAGAGAACATCGGGTGCTGCAGCTGTTCTGAGTGACTGCCTTTTATATGTTTACACACTTTTTCCATTTACTTAAAAAAAAATGTATTCCCTTTTTGTTTGTTTTCGTTGTTCAAATATCTAATTTCCTTGCCAACTAAATATAAATACAACAATTGGAAAATGAATAAAAGATTAAATGACAGCAACAAAAGGTAAACGTTCAGATTTTGTACCAGTGATGAATTTTGTTCACATTGCAGAGCTTCTTTCTTCAGAAGCTTTCTCATTATAATCCCATTCTCACAACACTGGGCCTTTACTTTGTTGTGTATTTTAGTGAAAAGTTTAATGCACATCATAATGTTATCTCAGTTTCCCTGCTAGTGCTGGAGTCGCGCCGCTGCTGAATGCATACAGAAGGACGCTACGTTGTGTCTTGTTATAATTTAAACTGAGAAAACAACATCAAAGTGCACTTTTTAACGTGTTTTTCCAGTTTCACACTTGAGTGTGGATTTAA
The DNA here is from genome assembly GCF_020085105.1 of Siniperca chuatsi. Taxonomy (NCBI): domain Eukaryota; kingdom Metazoa; phylum Chordata; class Actinopteri; order Centrarchiformes; family Sinipercidae; genus Siniperca; species Siniperca chuatsi. The sequence continues at coordinate 1,939,467 of NC_058058.1, forward strand.
CCTTGCTGGGTAAACACGGCAGAGTGAAATTAAAGTTGAAAGATAATCTCATTAAGTTTAAGTCAACAGAGAGACACAGTGGATCCATAGTGGAGCGTTTATCTGGACCCCAGACACCTCTCTGCTCCTTAATTAACACTTAATTGATTAACGAGTAGACACTTGTTAAATGAATTTCACCCACTTTCATCAGACTCCAGGGCCTCATAGAGAGCAAAGTCTGTGTGTGTGTGTGTGTGTGTGTGTGTGTGTGCGTGTGCGTGTGTGTTTGTGTGAGAGAGAGAGGGTAGAGCAAGTCAAAGGAGCAACAGAGAGAGAGAGGTGAAGAGCGTTTGTAATTTTTAATACATTCATATTTGCATAAAACGCAAAAAGAGTCTCTGGTTACAAATAAAAGTGTGTGAATACCTGCTGGCCTCTGTATGTGTGTGTGTGTGTGAGTGTGTGTTTGTGTGTGTGTGTGTGTGTTCATGCTGAGGAATCCCACAGTGTAATTGAAACAGCTCTGTATAATTAGTAAGAAAAAAGACAGTTGATTAGCCTCTTAATGGCCTGCTTGTGTTCCCAATTTCCTCTTTCTGACACACACACACACACACACACACACACACACACACACACACACACACAAACACTCGCAATCATCAGCCACCATCACCATTAGCATCACCATTATGTGTAGCACACGATGTATGTGTGTTATTATCAGTATTAGACAGGAGCCACCGATGTGACAAACAGCAGCGCAGCTTTTGCATAATGTGGAACAGCTTTACACACACGCGTTTGTACTTATGTACTTGTGAGGACCTGCTAGCCCCTAATGCCCTACGTTAACCAGGTCAACAAGTCTGACCTTTCAAACGTCCCCTTGGAGAAGTGAGAAGTGGTCCAAGAGATCACAGGTCCAGTGCACATGCACATGCTTGGCTTAGGCTGTGAGAACACGTTTGCTATTTTTCTAATTCATTAAAAAATCAAGTTTCAAGTGGACGCTTTTTGTAAAAACCAAAGGGACAATAAGAACCTAGTATCATTAAGTAGTATTAAGTAAAATTAGAATCAAGGATTTCATGGTGCTTGGAAACATCAGTGTTAGACGTAAAGGTAAACTGCAGAGACTAATAAACTGCTTCCACACCTGTAGTTCAGTTTATTTGGTCTGGACCAATGGAAAGAAAGTATTCTTCTGGTACAGTTTGTATTCTCATTGACTTTTTACTAATGATCCAAGAGGTGTAAACAAGATAGAGGCGTCTAACTGTGGGATCGATATGTCAAGCCTGTTTTTATGGACTTAATGACCTGCCACGGTTTGCAGGAGAAGGATACAAGCACAACACATTCTGGTTTTAACGGCTGTCACACTCATGTACGAGTCCTGTACGAAATGCACCAGAGTTCAAAGCTAATGGGTCACCAAAAAGATGTCCAGCAAGTAATTTGTTCCAAATGCAATTAGGGGATTGGATGCATAGAAGGCTCCTTACAGTCTGTCTCTTTCTTCAACCAAATAGCGTATCTACTGTATCTTATCTGTGTCTCATAACTAACTGTGAACAATAAAGTTCCTTATCTAACCTGAGGTGAGGTGAGGTGAGGTGACGGCAGTCACAACATTGTAGGAATAATATTTAGACTGCCTAGTTTAAACTCCAGAGATCTCAGATTCTGTCAGAAAACACAGGCAGGCCTTCAACACGGAAACGTGACAGATTAATTGAATTTCACTCATTCATCAAGTTCAAGTGTGATCACACAGAAAATATTTAACAGCGAAGTAGCATATAGACTCTGGCCAAGCGAACACACAGACACGAACACTCATCGATGATTGCATTTGTTCTAACATTGGATCTGCGTTAGTTGTTATGGCAACAGACGGCTGTGGGTGGGCGTGAGGGGAGCGAGACATGGGCTCCGAGCCCCTGACAGTGATGGCACCCTTAACTGCAACACAAGAGTCAGCCAATTATACAAGTGGTGGAGCGTTAGAAAGCTGCTCAGCCCTGAGCAGCAGAGGCACACAGAGATGCTGAGGAGGTATTAAGTGGCTCAGCTGAAGCCCAATTCCCCCCGTTAGTTGTTTTCTCAGGCAAAGTGGCTCATTTTAAGTCAAGTTGAGTCTAATTAAAGCTGTGCAGAGAATTGCCTGCGACAAAGCTGCGAGAGAAAGTAAAGACGATAAGGAGAAGTGTCGGCAAGTGTGTGTGTGTTTGTGTGTGCGCGCCCTTGCAGTCTATTTTTGCGAGGACCAATTTGAGTTTTACACCTGGAAAGTGGGGACATTTTGTCCAGTCCAAACTCCTTCAAAGGTCCGTTTAAGGTTTCAGACTTGTTTTTGCGCTCTTGTACATTGGGACCATATTGAGTTTTATACCTGGAAAGTGAGCACATGATTTAAAACGTGGGGATGTTTGCAAAGTGAGGACCCTTTGAATTGTGAGAACATTTTAGGAAAGTCAGAATTATATTTTTTAAATGTAGGACATTTTTGGAAAGTGAGGACATTTTTGGTAAGAGAAGACACTGAAAGATTGCAAGAAAATTTTAGGATAATGGAAACATTTTGGAAAGTGAGGACATTCATAAAAGGGGGGACATTCTTGAAAAGTGGGGACTAGAAAGTGATGTCTTCAAATTGTTTACTTTGTCTGACCAAAAAGTAAAAAACTATTGTTGACCCCCTCCACCACTCACCCTGTTGATCAGCTCTCCCACCATGCCGGTCCAGCTGCCGTTGGGCTCCGGGGCTCCGTACAGCCCGTCGTCCACCAGCTTGATCTTGAAGGAGAACTTCAAGATGTCTGCCAGCTCCCGCAGCATGTCCACACAGAAACCCTCGTACTGGTCGTTACCCTGGAAGTCCTGGTAGTTGGACTTACGCATCACGTACGGGTTTTCCTGTCAGACAGGAAGTGATAACATACAGCAGCTGATTCAAAGGAGCAAGTGATGTTTCATGCAACATTGTGTACTTGACAGATTTTTTTACCAGTATTGTGGTGACGATTAGCGTCTTGTTAGCCAGTGTCTCTGACGCGTTGAGGTCCAGAGAAGTGGAGTTCATGGCCAACGTGTTGTTGGAGTACCAGGTACCAATCTGTCCGTCCATGAAGAAGAGGAGGACAAATAGGAGTTAGAGGAGGAAGAGGTTAATATGAGGGGAAGAAGAGGAAAAGGTGGGAGATTTAAGACAGAGGGGCGTCAAGGTCCACATTTCAAGACCAAACATGTCATGACAGATCGAAAAGGCCTGTCATGTTTTAAAGATTACTCCTGGTCAGGCCTGATCACACCAGCTTTTAAAACTGTAGTTGAGTTTTCAAAGTGCACTGTTCACCTTATAAATAGCAATCTTGCCAAGAGAAAGATGAATTATAGGGTTGAAGATCATGTGATATGATGGAGAGTTCCAGAACGGCTACTAAATTAACCTTGTAGTGAGACAAGGTGGTGTCCACTGCTGTTTGCAAGGTCAAGAATGAAATTTAAAATTCAACTTTAAATGCACCAGAGACGTCCTTGCTCAGAAAAATGGAGATTTAAACATCTAAATAACCATGACAACTGGGCAAACGCCATCTGCTGGTGAAGAACATGTGATATGATCAAAAGCTCCAGAACAGCTACTAAAGGAACCTCGTGGTGAGAATATTTTGTCAACAGTGCCCAAATTTAGTTCCAGGAACTCATCCCGGAAGCAGATGCAGAACAGTGGAAACCAAAGCAGAACCTGTGATATTGAATATGCATTGTTGTCCTGCAGTGGAAAAGGGCCATTTGTCAACTTTTGAAGCCAACCTCCTGAAAAGATTTGTGAGTATAGGAGTCGACAAGGAACATCCGAAGACACAATTACTTTGCGAGACTTGAGGCAGAAAAGGTTGCCTGAACCTAAAGGCCTCTGATTCTTCAGAGACTGCATTTGGACACAGCTAGTGTGTCTGCGTTGTCGGATTTAAAATGTCCTAAATAGTCATAAACCTTGAAATTAACCTTAAAATTGCAAACTGAAAGATAAGAAAAAAGGAGAAAGGCAACAGACAAACATAAAAATCATAAAAGTGTTATTAGAGGCAGAGAGACAGATGACAGAGGAAGCTGAATAAACTTTGCTGCAGAATCAATGCTGAAATCAATGAGGGAGGATCTGGCTCCTCCCGGCTCATTCAGCAGGTTAAATAAGGTCATAAATACGTATCTGTTGACCTAACACCAACCCCATCACATCCCCTGACCTCCCGACCTTATCTGACCTCTTGTTTGTTTGTGCATTCATTAGCAGTTAGGATACTGTGCTGTTTCCCAGGGGACAGGCTGATAAAGAGCAGGGGCCACTCCTTCCCCGACTCTCGTCGTCATGTGAAAACTCATCTGCGTTGGGTAAATTTCAGGCGTCTTACCATCCTCACCTCCCGTAAATCATGTCCACCCTTTCCCGCCTGTCTTATTACCTTTTTTGTTTCCTTGTTTACCCACCAGAAATTCAACTTTTCTCCAGTTGACCGTGACTCCAATGCAAAAGACCATTTCTTTTTCTACTCTATGACTTTCCATCACTCACTTAAAGTTCTGTTCTGTTTTTATTATTTTTTGGTTTATGAATACTGTTCCTAAACAATTCTCAAGGAAGGTCGATATTTAAATCCAACCATACAATTTATATGTTTGTTCCAACCTAAAGCCCACTAATTATCTCATTCTTTAATCCATACAAAGATCGAGGTGTAAAAATAACAGGTTTTGGTTTTATGGGGGGTTATGTGCAGGACTATTTCTTGGGCGGACGCAGTGACTTTCTGGAGTCTTTCATCTCCAGGATGTAGATTAAACAAACAAGATAAATGTGTTAATTAGTAAGCTTTAGAGGTGCTGGTAGGTAGATTTGGTTACCTTTGGACCCCATTTCCAGTCTTTGTGCTAAGATAAGCTAACTGGCTGCTGGCTGTAGCCTTATATTAAATGGACAAAGATATCAATCTAACTCTCTGCCAGAAAGCATATTTCCCAAAATGTCAAACTATTCCTTTAAGAATAGGCTCCTGACAGTGGTAGAAATTATTAACAGTGACAAGTCAGGTTTATTCAAATTTCAGCGTACTTAACCCTAGCCTGTGAGCCCATTTGACCCTGTGGTGACCTCAGTTGATCTCTGACCTTTTAATGTTCATCTGAGGTCATAAAGCAACACTCGACCCACATGGGCAAATGCTGCGTTTCAGACAAAGTCGGAGGTTGAAATTTCCGACTTCTGACCTCAAAGCGTTCCAGGTGCACGAGTCCAACGTAAACAAAAAGTGACAGACTGATGTTTCTTTAGCAAGTCAGACAACTACTTCTTCCTGAGTTCACAAGTAGAAACTCCAACTTTAAGCGCTGCAGCTGCAGCTGAATGCTAACTTAACCTCTGGCCTGTCTGCCTCCCACCTGACCCCATGTGACCTCTGACCTCTTTATGGCCCCCGGGGTGTTTCTCCAGGATCTTCAGGGTGTAATTGGTCCTCTGGCCTTTGCTGTTGAACTCAATGTGACCCGTCAGACCATCGTACTCCACCTGATGAGACAAACAGAGAGCGACCAAAAAAGTTTGTTAGCTGACAGCCTCCAGCCAGCAAGCAAGGTTGCCTGAAAGCCGTTAGCTACAATAGCTAATCCAAGGAGCTAATTTCTGTGTTTGTGTCGGACTCAGGAGACAAGCAAAATTATTTATGTAAAATTAAAGTTTATTTGGGGCTGCTTGCCCCGATATATGTTGTTTTGTCTTAGTTGCGTATACTCAAATCTCAACAACAGAGGTGGTGAGTGGCAAATGAATGGCCCAGAGTCAGAATGGACACAATTATGAAACCAGAAAGTGGCATAGTGAAATTAATCTGTGCGTCTACGCAAAATATGTGGGTCTAGAAGATTGGTGACGTAGGAACAACCTGCAAGGCCAGTTGGTAAACTACTGCAGTTGGCAATCTAATCACTAACATGGTAGCCAGCCCGGAAGTTGCTAGCGCTGTTCAGTCACAACAATCTCTGAGCTTCTTACTTTTTTCTCTGTACTGGACCATTTACGACCCCCTGACATTTTGCCCTCTGTTCATCATTTCATTCAAGAAAGAGTTTTTTGAGGAGGAGAAAAAAGCTCCATGAGCCAGCTAGCTTTCCAAGTGTCAATTAGCAAGCTCATTAGCTCGATCGCTAATGGGACAATAAGTTCACCCAGTATTTGTACCGTCAAATCCAGTCTCATAACTTAAAACCATCTCTTTTGTGGAGCAGTTCATCCTCCGGCAGAGGTGGGTTGAAATGAAACTGGATGGTGATGCACTGCACACAGCAGTCTCCGTCACTCAGAATCACTGCTCCCAGCCGGAGGCTCTCTGGCAGCGAGCCGGCTGGAATCCAGTTTCCAGCTATTATCCAGCCACTGCGAGTCCCCCCTCCCTCCCTCCTGCTGTCTAGATTCCACAGTAAACACGCCCATTTAAGCGCCATTCATTTAATTGCAGGGTGTCACCACGAGACACATTCACACATTAACCGATGTGATGGCCCACAGTCCACTGCAGAGTCATGTTTCTTTGTTCAGGCCGTGGTTTGGACAGTATGTTTCCCTAACTTACAGAAGTTGCTGGAACTAAAATAATGTTGCTGCTCATTGTCACTAGTTATTATTCACATATTTTTAACAGCATAAACCCCGATTTTACCCTCACATTTCACCTTAATGACTTGGAAGTTCAAGTTTATTTTTTTCTTTTCGGCCACCGGCATCATTATAACGAAGAGGTCCGCGCCGCGTCACACTGGCTTATTCGATGACTTAGAACTCTGTGACATAAAACGCCGACTGAGTGCCGTGGAAGCCCGGCAGGACAGACCCGAGTACACTGGGGACACAGAGACTGGATGACATAGAGGCCCGTCTAGACCTCAAACCGCCTACTCAACCAGCACCACAAGAACAGCTGACCGCCAGTCCTTCCGCCAGATGTCGACTGTTTAGGCGCACATCCTCGGCTGAAGGCAGTGCAGGAGAGGACCCGCGGCCCATCCATCCAGCATCAGCGTCTGCCACACCAGCCTGCTCCAGCACTGCTATTCCACTGCCAGATCCCTCGCCAGACATCTCTGTCAGAGCCCTGTCCGACCAACGGGAGGGGGCATTTTACAGAGACTGCTTTGTGGGGGGAGAGCATCTGCCAGGAGTGTATGCTGCAAATATCTTCATGGCTCTTGCACCGCTCGAGTCCTATCAGAGCTGGGGGAAGACAGCGAACTGGAGCGGGACGAATGGAAAATCAGAGTTGCCAGGAAGCCTAAAGGAGAAGGTCCTTTCCTATGTGACTCAAAGATCCCAAGACCTGTCGGGGGAACAGGATCAGGAACAGAATCACTGAAAGACTGAGGAGGTCGACCCTGAGAAGGCACGGATTGGATATTGTAGCTGTTGATTTGCATTTCCCAAGACTTAAGAATAAAAATGCACAGTATTAACAATGCAACGTCTTTCATCTGTTTATCTGTTATGCTTATTTTGTGTAATGAATGAGGTACATCAACATAAAGTATTAAAAAAAGAAAGTCAAGTGCTGTGTTTGGGCTCTACAGATAACAAACACAGAATGTGTGCTCAGTGTTACAAAGCAGTCAGTGGGACCATCTAGATTGTGGGGGCTGGGATCTGTAAGGATGACACACTGCTGGTCCATGAAGTGCGAACAAAAAGGTACATTCTGATGCTAATGATGTGTTTGCATCTTTGCAGATTAGATTGTTAGGACTGAAAATGACCAATAGTGCCTAAAATCCACTGTAATCTCTCTATTATCCCCAGACACGTCTCGACTGTGGCCGCTTTTGATTGAGATACTGTTAACACGTTAGACCAGTTTTGTTACATTTAAATAAAAAAACACTGATATTGTGTCATTGGCTGTAATTAACACACAAAAATGGAAGCAGGGGGCACAATCCAAAGTGTGTCTTACCTGCCAAGATAAGCAGCAGATGTTTGTTTGAAGTGATTTCACCATTTACACAAAACAGTTTTTAGACAGTAGACATGTAAAATTTTACAAATATAGTAAACAGTAACCGCAAAAAGGAAGAATACATTAAGTTATTTCTTTCCTCGTGTAAAAAAAAACATTGTGCCAATTTGTCCCGGCATGTTGCTGTATGGGCGTGTATTCTACTTTATGTCCAAAAATCTGATGTATGATATATGCCTTGTTTACAGCAGATAAGTCAGCTGCACAGATAGTTATTTCTTACTGTATATCATTCATTTCCCACCCACATTGCTTTCATTTTTCCACACAGTTCTGTTGAAGAACGCATCCCTCTGCGCTTTCATCCCACAGAATAGAAGGAATAATCAGTAACTAGAGGCGTGTCTCATTCAGCAGTAACCTATATTTTATGTTAGCTAATGCATAAAAACAGCGCTTCACTAAAATGCTATTTGTGGGAAGCGCACTCCCTCATACACAAACAAATATGATAAGAACAGCTGATTTCAGTTGCACTCGGTCAATGAAAATGTCCATCAGCAACGGCCAAACATGAAGAAAGCTGGTCGCACTACAGCCGTCTGATGACAGTAAACTGTTCCATAATCACTGCTCCTCCTGGTGGAGAGATAAAGCGTTGCAACGGGTTTCCACAAATGGTGCTCAGGTGGCGCTGCATTCACTACGTCATGGAGGGGGGATCGCATACCAATCGAGTGCACAGCGGGGATCCAGCGGGGATCAGTTGAGGTTCAGCCTGCAATTTTAGATGTCTACTACTGTAGTAAGCTACAACAGCTTCCTCTGTTTTGGACTCTACATCCACTCCAAGCACTTTCAAGGCAGCTTCAAAGTTCACCAAAGTTGAACAGGATGTGAAAAATTCATATCGATTTCCTTACCCCTGAGTGAATCCACAGATCCTCTTTACCCACGCAGTTATGAAAAATAACACACACCACAGATAAGTCATTGGCCTTTGTAATTCTGCAGAGAAATCAATTCATTTTAATAGAATCACAGCAATTAGTAGATTTGCTTGCAGGGTGGAGTGAATCTGCACTAATCTTTCATGTGCAGTTCAACTTTGGTGAATTTTGATATCAAAGTTAATTTGCACCTTTGACCAATAGTAAATCTTGACAGAGCCGACCTTTGAGGGCACAGAGAGCCGACGAGTCCTGAATAAAGAAAGCTATCGTAGTTTATTAACTGTGTTGCACCGTCAACTCCTCCAAGTTGTAAATCTCTTGAATAAACTGTGTTAACTCCCGTTAGCGACAATTGAGCTGGCTAGCTAAGAGAGCTATAGTGACTGACTAGCACTAGCATGTCCCCTGGAAGCTAGTGTGTTAGCAGCTAGTTCGCCAGCCACAGTAGTTCACGAGTAGTCGCTACATCACCAAGCTTCCAGCACCACCGTCCAAAACTAGCTGAAAGGAAGTGTTTGTAGCAGCTGAATCAGAAGATAAGTCTCAGATGAGTGTGAGACTTGTGTGATACATGTGCAATCAAGCGTGCGATTGAGTGCACGTAGAGCAGAGTGTGTGTGTGTGAGTGTGTGTGTGTATCTGCACTGCATGACTCAAGATGAGTTACATCCCAAAAACTCTGTGGCGAGAGAGACAGAGGGAGACAGAGAGAGAGAGATTGAGAGAGGTCTCTGGTTGCTGCCAAAAACAGCGTAGAGATGATGAAGTGATGCACTGAGAGCAACAAACAATATGGAGGGAGTGAGGGGGGAGGGAGGGCGTGAGAGGGGGGGAGGGAGGGAGGCATCCTCAGTGGATGGATGAAACAAGAAGTGGCAGACAGACAGAAATGGGAAGAGGAGGATGAGAATAAATTAAATGAACGTGGAAATGAAAGAGGAAAGAAGGAGGGAGAAAGGGAAAGGTGCCAGAGAAAAAAAAGACAGAAATTCCCCCCCAGTGATCAAACTAAACTACAACATATATTGTGTGTTATTTCCTTCCTTCCTAATCGCCACTGTTACAAAAATGATCGATATGAACGTTTTCTGACCTCTATGATTTAAGGTTTGCTTAGATGCAGAAACTACTTTGCTAATGTCACAGAAAGACGGTGGTTAAAAGAAACCAGTGTTGACTCTCGGTAGGAGATGGGATGTGAACAGCTGTGTCACATGTCAAACTCACTTTATTGACCCATCCATCCACCTTAACCTCCCCCCTAAAAGGTTTAAGGCTCTATAACAATGTAACACCACATTGTACCATTGTTCCAGACAACAGTCATATTTCACACGAACACTAGAGGTCAGGTAAACGTATACAAACTGTAGGCCATGTTGGGCATTTTAATAACTGACATTTGCTGTAGTTCTTCTCTTAAAAACACTAACCCTATTTATACACTGTCAGAGGATTATTTATAGCACAACCACATTAGAAATTTCAAACTAGAGCAACAGTTTAAAGGGACAGTTCACCCCAAAATCAAAAATACATATTTTTTCTCTTACCTGTAGCGCTGTTTATCCATCTAGATTGTTGTTCCTGCATGAAACTGCTTGAAACAAGGTCTGTGGATTATCTCGAGTAGCCAGGTCAGGATTTTTGGAAAGACACATTGCTGTTGAGTTTTTCAAATGTATTTTTGACATGAAACTGACCATGTAAATATAAATATATAATTTTAGGTCACTAAACTGGACATTGAGCATTACATCTTAATAATAATTGTGCAATATTCTGTTTACTACTCAAGTGCAATATTAGTTTTCCCTTGTTAGTTTTTCTTATTACTGTTACGGATATACCTCAATTACTCTCGACAGTACATGCACCTCCGCTTTTACTATTATTTATTACATAATTAGTGACATTGTATTTATACTGTACTTCACCATCTACCAGTAAACCCACTTGGTACTCGACACTTAGTTTATCTTATACTTATACCAACATGTTACTTAATTTATTTCTGACCTGTTTATAGTGTATAATATCGTTTTCTCCTGTGTGCACTGACGTAAAGAAGAGCTACTGGAACAAAGAGTTTCCCTACGGGGATCAATAAAGTATTTCTGATTTCTGATTTCTGATAAAACATCTGACTGTTGCAATGGAGTCAGACGAGAAGATCATGCGAGTATTATGAGGACTGGATAGTCCTGAGGACTAGACTAGTACTTTCTCCTGTGTGCACTGACGTAAAGGCGAGCTACTGTAACAAAGAGTTTCCCTACGGGGATCAATAAAGTATTTCTGATTCTGATTCTGATTCTGATACCTGAGTCCAAGATGGCACCCGTTCATTCCAATAAGAGCTGCCTACCCAACGCATGCTGTATGACTAGGAAGTTTAAATTGGTTTTCTGACACATAAAAACAGCTTTTCAAGGCTCTGAGGAAGTTTAAAAAGAAATTAAACCGTCATGGTATAAAATTTATAATACAAAGATTAATGAACGACCTTGTTCACAGCAATAAGGCTGACTTGCCACAACATGTCCAACTTTTTTTATCCATCCATGGGAAAGGCAACGAACAAGAAGGTTTCCCAGAATGTCCGAGTGTGCGTGTGCGTTTACCATGCGTAGATAGTTCATGAGGCTGGTTCCATGCTGCCAGATGAGTGGGGAGGTGCAGCTCAGCGGCTTCACTCCGATCTCCTGACTGCGGTTCAGCTCACGCACAGCGCTCACCACCACATGAACCGCATCGAACATCAGGGCCGATGACAGCTGAAACACACAAAATTAAACAAAAATACAATAAACAAAACCGGATTTTACATCGGAAGCTTGCCTGTGAAAAGCCAACTGTCTTCTTACCGCCCCTGAAGTTGCCGTGACAAACCAAACCTCCACTAGCTTCTGGTGCATTTTACATTTTAACAAACCAAATTACTTAGGTTTACTTAGTCTATCTTGTAAATTATAGGAACATAAAATGAGACATTGTGGTTTTGCAAGCAGTTAGCTCACACATTAACCACCTATCAACCATAGCGGTTAGCGTTCTCCCCTGTGCCTCTAGTGTTTTTGCTAAGCTAGGCTAAACTACAAAGCTGTTTTAGCTAACGTTTTGGTGAAGCCATTGCCTATTTACACATCCAGCAGACACAGAGCAACATGATCATCCTATTGGAGTCGTGTTTGTGTCCACCTGATGAATCTAAAACCAATATTCACTCTCCTATTAGCTCCAATTTGGTCTCCACCAACTCCTGAGAAACATATCTGGCTCTTTCGCTGCTAAATGTTCCACTTTCTTCACCAGCTAGTCTCTGGCTGTGTCTGTTTGGTGCTGAGCAGGTCGTGTACAGGGGGTTTATCAGAGCTTGTTTAATGAAAACAGCTGCCTGCTGGAAACACTGAGACTGAACCAGTTAGGAAACATGTTGCAAATCCAAAACTAGGCGCTAAAAGAGGCTAAAACGCTCCGCAGAGCTGCAGAGTGGGTGATTTGATTGGACGATCATTTGATTTTATATTGTTCATTCAAGCTCTGAGTCCTACACAGAGGGAAAACTGAAAAACTGAACCGCTCCTGCTATCAGCGGCGTTCAGTGTGCGGCTCGCACAGCTCAGCGATCCTATCACAGTCTGACGTTCTGGTCTGTTTGGTCAGTTGTCAGTCAAACTGACCCTCTGAGGGAATCAGACGAATTGTACGGAGGCAGAGCTGCACAGTCTGTTGACGGCTGATAAAAAAGATGGACGTATGACTGAGTGTGATTGAAGTTAGTTTCAGGGCTGGATGAGGATAACTAATTACAGTTTGAAGAGAGAAAGAAAGAAGAGGGAAGGCAGAGATGGAAAGAGTAAAAAATAATTGGCAGCTCTTGCCAATCTGTCTCTTTGGTCCTGCAGCTGTTTCCTTTCGTTCAAATAACACACCGTTACTCTGGGAAATATCAGGGTGTTACTTTGAGATCATAGGGAGATCAAGATAAGATTTGGTACTCACATTTGGTATTTAAGCTCGTTACCTGCTTAATGAGTAAGTTAAAAATTTGCGCCCACACTGGAAGGTCTGTGCTGTCATGTGAAACAGCTCTGAACGTGATGTTGCCTCATTGTTCCGGGGCCTGGTGTACCAGGGAGAGTCAGAGATTTTTCACCAATTTTTTTTTAGGTTTATGGGACAGAATTACTGGATGTTATCTGGAAAAAGGAGACAAACTTTTGTTGTAATAGAATCAGACCCCGATCAACTGAAAGTGTGATAATGTAAAAAAAAGTGGATTTAGTGTTTACTTAGTCTTTGATGGTTCAGTTTTATCAATCCAAATTACTTAGTTAAAGTTCGGGAAAGATGGTGGTCTTGGTTAAATACTGAAAAAGTCAATGCTGACTTGAAGCACAAGACAGGACGTGTTTACCTTTTCAATATTTTACCAAAACCCCCATCTTCCAATCGTAACCAAAGTGTTTTATTATTCTAATTCAACAACAGGTCAGATGCAGGATGTGAACCCTGCTCTCTGGCTTCAAAGTCCTGCACCTTTTACACTCACCATCCCCTGTCCCTGCCCCTGTCCCTGTCCCTCTCCCTGTCGCTGCCCCTGTCCCTGCCCCTTCCCCTGCCCCTCTCCCTGCCCCTGTCCCTCTCCCTGCCCCTGTCCCTGTCCCTGTCCCTGCCCCTGTCCCTGTCCCTGTCCCTGCCCCTTCCCCTGCCCCTGTTCCTGCCCCTGTCCTGCCTGCCCCTGTCCCTGCCCCTGTCCCTGCCCCTGTCCCTGTCCCTGCCCCTTCCCCTGCCCCTGTTCCTGCCCCTGTCCCTGCCCCTGTCCCTGCCCCTTCCCCTGCCCCTGTTCCTGCCCCTGCCCGTGTCCCTGACCCTGACCCTGTCCTTGTCCCTGCCCCAGACCCTGACCCCGACCACCTCCTTATGGATCCTGTGCAGTACAACAGCGCAGCAGTTCATGGAGTGGGGACAACGTTGCCAGTAAACACAGACATTAATTACGTTTCCTCCACAACATATCAAATGCAGTTGCTAGGAGACAGGGTTGTATGGCATAGAGCAGTGGTTCTCAAACTGGGGGGCGGGCATAGAGTCGATGAAGAGGGGGCGTGGATGACCAGGGGAGGAACATGCAGTGGAACTAAGTTGAATTAGTATGATTTATACAGAGAAAACAAACAAACACGAGTTTGCTCAAGCCATCGTGCTGACCTGAATAATTTCATTTCATTTTATTTTAATAAAATTCAACTTGGCTCCTTGTTTATTAGTTGCTCCCTCAATATTGTTAATAATTAATAAAACATTAAATTAGTTTACATTGGGTGGGGAGGCATGACAGAAGAAGTGTGAGAGCCACTGGCATAGAGAGGGACGCTACGACAGGCTGTGGCAAATATTTAGGATAAATTCATTGCTTGTTTTGATCTTTTTTTTTTTGATAATGCTAAAAATATGAAGATCAGCCTCCTTTAAAGGAAAAAGGGGTTAAAATGTTTTCATCATAATTCTTTGCCAGCAGTCATTTCAGACTGAAACTCTTCATCTGATCACCAAGTAATGGCCATAATCATCACAATAATAAAGTTCATTATAATCAAAACAACCATATCTACGGCTCTTTTCAACTCCTTCAAGCACCTCGAGTGAATAAATACGAGTAATAAAGCCCCGGGGGATGTTCTCCGCAGTGATGATGGAGTCTTGAGTTATTGAGACAAACATTATTGTCATTACTATTATCTTTATCAAAGCCGTCTGCTCAGGTGTTATTACCTCTGCTGATATCAGAGCTGCAAATGAGACAAACACTTCTGAAGAGATTGATTTGTCCTGATGGGTCCTTTCGTTACGGAGGAGGAGAAGTGAAAGAAATAAGACATTACTGCAACTGCACAACATGCAGTCAAACACGAATCTGCAGAAGTGGAATTGAGCGAGACTGTACCGACGTTTTGTCGTCTATTTCTGGGCTGTTTTTTGGTTGTTGTTGTTTTTTAGGCATGTGACCTCAAGATTATAACTTTTCTTTGTGATTTTGAAACATTTAGCTATTAGAGATCACAACAGATTCTTTTTTTCTAGCACAGGCAGGTTTGCCTCTCCCTTAGCCTGGGAACCAGCCGAATCTGCCGAGCTCATGTGTATCATGGCAGATACGTCTGACCCCCCTCCCATTTTGACAGATTTCCACCCGTCCTGGATCCGGTCTGGGCACTCGTTTATATGGGCCGGGTTTGATACGATGACTGACGGAGGAGTGTTACCGGTCCAGATTTGAAAAGTCACACGTCAAACGTTTCGCTGCTCTGATTGGTTGTAGGTCTGAACCTGCGTCCAGTCTGCAGGTCCGTCCAGGGCAACGCACGCCGGCCTCACAAAGCTCAGATCAAACTGTCAGAGTAGGCGGTGCCGACCAAACATGATCAAGATTCTGTCACTGCATTGCTTATTTCCTGCTTTAAATGTTTTCAGAGACACATTTTATTATACTGTTTAGCTGTAATTTAAAAAATGTTTGCGACTAGCCCGCCATTTTTTTCCTGCTTGAAAACGGACCGAGCGCCGCCCCAGCTTGCATCACACCTTTCGATGCGATGCCAGGCTACCTCTTTCGATATGTATCAGTGTTTAAATGTCTCTCACCGCTGGCCCTGGGTACGGGCTGACATCACAGCCTTCCTTCCAGGACAGGTTGAGGCTCCTGATGAACTCCATGTTGAAGGGATGACTGTTGTTCAGCATGGAAAAGCCGACGATGTTGGACTGATCGTCCACTACATCGTCCAGCCGAAGCAGAGGGAAGTCCTGGAAATAGACAAACCGAAAGAGAGAGGGAGGATGAGGAAAAAGAAGTTACATGTTTTGTCTGTCTTATGTGATGTATGTTAACAATTTGTTGAAAAAGTAGAAGTTGCGAGATGCAGAAACAACCATTTAAGATCACAGCGAGGGGAAACTCCCGGATGAGTGAAGGATGAAAGAAAAGCAGAAGGAAGAGGAGGACAGAAACAAACGAAGGGCTTGATTGGGGTTTTCTTTTGCAGGCTGCACACTGTCAAGTTCAATTTTTAAATTCAGAGCAAGCTAACAGGGAGAAAAAAGTTTAAAAAAAGACGGACATCAAACGCTGGGGAATTTCAAAGAACTTCAAATAGTCCTTGAAGGCGAGTCAGTGTCATGCTGAGCTTTGCTGCTGAAACAAACCAGAATCAAACTGTTGATCGTCCCTCAGAGCGTTTGTGTTTGCTCTTCAACAGATGCTGACACTGAAACATTTAGCTTCAGCTGTGAAGTGTAGAGAATGCAGACAGGGTCCTGGACACTGCGACCTTCAGAAACTGAAGACTGACTGAAACCAAACAACCTTCACCTGCTGTCAATTTCAAAACCTATAAAAACCTAAAACCTAAAAATTAGCTTTGAGCTAACACAGGTACAAACATTTATATTTAATATTGTACATGTAATATACAACAAACAACTGGGCTGTTTGTTTCTAGTACGCCCCCCCATGTTGAGTTTGTAAAATCTGTTAGGGTGGTACAAGCCAGCTTTCACCTTAGTGCAGGTCTAATCAGGGTCTTTCAAAGTGCTATTGGATTTCTTATCCAGTAGTTCTGATGATTCTTTTGTACGATAGAAATGTCCCTGATGGCGGCAGAGAAAAGGTCAGGGGATCAGTAATATCATCATCATTATGATTCATCGTCTGGGGACCATAATGTTTTCCAGCTCTCTGGTAGGGTTAGCACAGAAGCTATCTGGTCTGCAGTACCTGTCTGTGGGGGGTGTGAGGTGGTGGAGGGGAGGGTTCATTTTTTCACTGAGCTTTAGTCAAACATCAATATATATTATATATTCCAACCCTGGAACCTATTCTGTCCAGCTGTTTAGCACAACTGCTAACTTGTGTGTAAGGTTAATCTATTTTTTCCTGGATCTCGCTGACACTTATTTACTTAACCACGTCCCAGCCTGTTGGGAAGCTGCGGTTGTTGTTGCCGGTGCGGTTGCCAGTTGCCAAATCAATTTCAGCTACAGCCAAATACACTGTCAGACTGTAGGCCTGCCAGCCGTGACAGAGAGCTGTTGGCTGGAGGAGTCGGAGCGCCAAGGCCAGCGCTGCCGAGGGAGGAAACACTGCGACAGGATCCCAGAAGGACACCAGCGATGCTGCGACTGCAGCACAGTTTAGACAGGACGCTCATTTGGAAAGAAGCAGGTTTCCTGTAGCCGATGAGGAGCGGTGCAAGGTCAGTTCAGTGCTCTCTGAAGAAAGGATGTTTCTCTGTCTCAGATTTGTGTGAGTTTCAAAGAGCAATATGTAAGATTTAGATCCTTTCCTGCCCTATTCAGGAGAACATGACCGGCATATATCTGCAGGGGTTCGATAAGGTTATTGAAGAATACCTGTGACTCACTGATTACTTCACCAACACTGTGGAGAGTTCTGGCCTCCTGACCCCCCGCTCCACCGAAACATTTGTTAGATTCATGACTCAGGTAACAACAAAGTTTTAAAGACTTCGTACATAGTGGTAGAAAGTAACAAAGTACATTTACTCAAGTACTGTACTTAAGTACAATTTGAGGTACTTGTAGCCTACTTTACTTGTATTTCCATTATTATTATTTATGCTTTATACTATACTTTACACTTCTACTCCACTACATCTCAGAGGATAGAATATACTTTTTATACTTATATATATATATATTATAGTATATACTTTTTACTTCACTACATTTATTTTACAGCTTTAGTTACTAGTTACTTTGCAGATTAGATATATATAGATTAAGCTACCCGGCAGTATATAATGTAGTTAGACATTAAAGTGATGCTTACACATTAATAAATCAATAATTAAAAGCCATCAATATAATATATATTATTCTGAAATGGACCATTCTGTATAATGAGTTCTTTTACTTTTAGTACTTAAGTATTTGTTGATGCTAATAGTTTTACTCAAGTAAAAATTTGAATGCAGGACTATTACTTGTAACAGAGTATTTCTACACTGCGGTGGTGCTAATTTTACTTAAAATTGGTAAATTACTAAAAGATGTGAGTACTTCTTCCACCACTATTTGTATATTTCTCTCCTATGTTTTGCTCACCTCTGCAACACACATCAGTAACACCGGCACCCATCGTTTTCTATGGAAGCTCACTTTGAGCTAAATGCTAATGTCTGCATGCTAATATGGTCACAATGACAAAGCTAACATGCTGATGTTTAGGAGGTTAAATGTTTATCATAGTCACCGTCGTAATTTAGAGTGTTAGCATGCTAACATTTGCTAACCAGCACTAAACAGAACGTACAGCTGAGGCAGAGGAGAATCTAATTCATCCTGCGGGGAACATGATTGTTTATTCACATTGCAATTCATCCGATGGTTGTCAAGATATTTCACTCTGGACCAAAGACAGACAGACCGACTGCCGTAACATGCGGGAGTTACCTGACGGACGGCATCATGCAGTAGTCCAGATGGCATCACTCTGGAGGAAATGTGTGATCCTACAGTCAATTAGCTGAAATTTAATGAACTTAATCTAATGTTTGCTTTGACCCTCTTTATACGCAGCTCATGGTCTTACATGGAAGCCATATTTTCCGCTCATTTTCTGTCTGGGTCAGTCTCAGCGCTCTCATCAACAGCAGCCTGATGAGAGCACTGAGACTGAAACTAGGAGCTAAAAGAGGCTGAAAAGCTCCCTCGAACTTCAAAGTTGGTGACAATTCGCTGACATTAAACATAATCATTTCAAGTATTGTTCATGAAAAAATACCGATTAGTGCAGCTTTAAGAGGTGTGGTTAGTCTTAATTGCATTACTCTTAAAACATCTTATATTAAGAGATTTAAATGCAATAAGATTGGCTTGTGGAATTAACTTTTTTTAAGTTAAGCCTAACCACAGTCTGGCAGCTTCCACCTTATTTCCTGTATTGTTTTTCCATCTTTTCTCCACTCAGACATCTCTCCAAACAGCGGCGGTGAACTGTACGTAACGTCTGTCATCTGAAACCTGCTCGTCTCGTCACAGTCAGCAGAGCGTGTTTAATACAAAGTTAAATGTAGGTCAAAGACAGCGCTGCAGGTGTAAGAGTGTGTGGAAGTGGTGAAGTGGAGGAATAATTTTACTTTTGGTTCCTGTCCAGGGTTCTGCTGGAGGGGGGGTGAACGGCAGTTTCGCCCTTGGTTTGCGAATGCGGCGTGAAGCGCCCTTGCAAATGGCTCCGTTAAAGTCTGTGACACGACGGTGTTAGAGACGAGGCGGAGATCGAGACGTGTTATTATCTACGCAAAGTCTCTTTGCACAAGGGCACGACACCGGGCAGTGAAATTATAATAATGACAAACGGTGTCGGGGCCAGCATCTCTGATGAGCGGAGAGAGAGGAAGAGAGGAGTTATGGGTAAAGAGGAGATATATGCAGGCAGCGGGTGAGGTGAGGTGAGAGAGGAGAAGAAGGGAAAGAATGGGTGAAAAAGTGATAGCTCAGGAGTTTAGTTTTAGGATGTGACCCACAAACGTCCTTAAAAGTGTAGTTGACGACAAAACATTGTTGATATAATGGGCGACAGCAAGGAAAGGAACGGAAAGAAGAGGAAAGGAAAGGAAAAGACGACTGAAAGAAAAAATGAGGAGATGGAAGAAGTATGGTGTTAAGGAAAAGAAAGGAGAGGAAGATAGCATGGAAGCAAAGAGCAAAGGAAATGAGAAAGGAAGGAAAGAAAAGGAACAGAGGACAAAAAGAAAGAGGAAGGAAAGAACAAGATGGGAAAAGAGAATGGGATTTAGGTAAGGAAAGGAGGGAGGACAAAAGCAAAAATGAAAGGAAAGCAAAGGAATTAAAGTTACGAAAAAGGCAGAAAAAGGAAAGTGGAAAGAAGAAGAGAATAGAAGGAGAGAGGAAAGGAGGACATGAGAGAATATGATAGGGGTTAGGAGAAAAAGGAAAGGAAAGGCAAAGATGAGGGGGGTAAGGAAATGAGGAGGTGATAGAACAGCAGAGGGATGAGGAAAAGAAAAGAGGATAGATGGAACGAGAAAAGAGAAAGAGGATAGAGTAGGGTATGATAGAAGAGGAGGATGTTTAGGAAAGGAAAGAATAAAAGGAGGACAGAAGGAAAGAGGAAGAGAAAAGAAAAGGAAAGGAGATAAAAGGGATTATAGACAAGGACAAGGATAGAAGGAAAGAGGAAAGGAAAGCAGGAGGTGAGGGAAGACTAGGGATGAGAAAGGAAAAGAAAGTAAGGGATTGAGGGAGGGAGGTAAAGAAAGGAGCATCTAAAAGAACAGGAAGGGGTATAGGAAAAGAAAGGAAAAGAGAACACAAGGAAAGACAGAAACAAGAAGTAGATGTGAGAAGAGGAGAGGTTTAAGAAAGGGAAAGAAACTAAATTAAAGGAATGGAAAGGAAAGAAATGAAAAATGAGGAAAGAAGGACAGGGGTCAGGAGGAGATGAGAGAAGAGGAGGGACAAACCGTACAGGAAAAGAAGAGGATGAGGAGAAGAGAAGTGGAGTTTAACGGAAGATGAGTGTGAGTGCGTCGCGATGAACGTAACGGCGCGGCTCTTACCATGGTGGTGAGGATGTACTTGTAGAAGGCCGACGTCATCCCCAGCTCGTTCGCCTGCAGGTCACCAGAGCAAAGAAGAAGAAAGTAATGTCAGCGCTGTGAAGCAAACTTTCTCCAAAGAAACACGAAGCACAGCTTAGTAACAAAAGGAACCATCTGCCCTATATCATCTCCCCCCACACACACTGTGTAGTTTGTCTCAAATTGGAGACAATTATGTTTCACCCTGAGAATCTGTGCCGCAGCGCTCCTGTTTCTTTAATAACATGAAACAACTTTGAAGCAGTGATTATGTCTCAGAATACAGCTACAGGATCTGTCAGTGATGAAAAGCTGTTCACAGAAGTTTAGGGAGGTAATAATAAGAAGGAGAATAATAGCTGAAGAAGCTCAGTATGCTCTCTGATTGGGCAACTTGCAGGTGAAAAGACGTTAAATTTGGCTAAAAACTGAATGTTCTGTAGACGTCTGAATTATAATCGTCATCCTCACATCGTTTCAGCTGCAAAGGCTCCGTGCTGACTGAAAGCAGCGCTCCTCGCCCAGCTCCGACCAGACCACCAGACCTTTGCTTCTAGTCCAGGATGCTCTCTGACGTGTTGATCCTTGCTCACAAGGATCCCCACACAACACGATGCAGTAGGCGGCAGTGAGTCTGGGCCGCTTAGTTTGGATCTCACCGTTCATCATGGTTCCATCATGGTGAATTACTTTTTGCCAACAAGTCCTCCAAATTAAAAGACAAAATACGTTGTTTGTCCATGCCCTCTAGAACGACACACAGAAGTGTTTCTGATGCGTTAAAACCACTACTTTGTTAAAGTTAAGGTAATGAGCTTTGTCATCATGGTAACAGTAAAAAACAGGTGGTTAAGAACGATTGTGGTCATACTTAAAAAAAACCCAGCGGTCTCTCTTGTTAAAGTCTGATGTTTTGCTGACTGATCCATCACCCCGACTCCTCTCTATGCAGACTTCCATCTTTGCTCCCGTCAGATTACCACGGCTGCCAGAGGGCTTTGCCACTTGAATGCGAACATTTTGTCGTGCACTTTAGTTTCTCTTATGGATAAGTATCAATACTCTTGTCAGTATTAGACGATCGCTACTAGTTTTGGCCCTGCTGGATATGTGATAGCAAACTTGTGATGTAAAATAACAGGCGTTAGGTATCGTTAGCTGATGCTGGTCACTCATGTTGCGTCGTTTGATGCTTGACAACTGACAGCAGCGCACACCGAACGTGTCCTACAGACAGAAGAAGGTACAGTAGCCGGAGGGAACGTGAAAAAATGTCTTTCTGAAGAGTTGACGTGCACTGCTGGTGGGAAATAGAACAGGGATGTATCCTGACAAGTGTACAAGACGTCACTGGCATGTGGGCTCAAATAGACAACAATGGGTGTGTGTGTTTTGACACACCACTAGTGTGTTGTCCTATAGGGTTAGCTAAAGATCATGGTTTGGGTTAAAACAATGACTTTGAATTAAAGGAAGAACTATCATGGTCATGGTTTAAAGGAAACTGATGTTGACTTTTGGTGGGAAACGCTAACATGCTTTGTATTGAGGTTGGGGTGGATGGCTGACGCTGACTGTCATAATTCACCCAACCACAAGAGGTTCTCGTCAGGCAAACGTAAGCCAGCTGGTCAATGGAGCAAACTCTGTGTCCAGCTGGCGATTGTCAGTCTAACGTCCGCCTGGTGTCTGGCCTGCAGTGAAGCGGTGAAACCTTCTTCACACTGAGACTGATTGAGCTGTTTGTCTCCCAGCTTGTACAAACTGAGGATTTCTTTGTTTCCTGACACAACAACATGCTGCTCTGATTAATTATTGAAAGGTGAACGTTTGATGCGATCGATCAATCACAGCTGAAACAGACAGATCCTCTCACTCATTAAATACAAGGCGGTGAAGCGCTGCTCATTTCCCCTGAAGCTTAATTAGCCTAATATTATATTTCATAAAAATGTAATAATTTCTTCTGATGTTAGCAAAGGTGCCCTTTATTTGAGGTGAGGCAGGGCACCTCCACTATAACACCATGCAGGAAAACCCAGAGGTGCATCACTGCTGGTCAACACACATCTTAACGCGTCAGGATACACCACTGTCCCGTTTCACAGCTCCCTCACTCCCTAGATGGGGATCGGTAGTCCCGTCTGGATGTGAGGAGTTTGGGGATCAGAGTTAGATTTCTTTCAGAAATGTGCTGAAACTACTTTCTACACTGAACCTTCCTCTTTAAACCGCATGCTGTTTCTGAGCAGCTGCTGCTTCAGACTGCTTACACACAGTCTGAGCGAACACCTCTCCCAGCATAAATGTTCAAAGCCAGGCTGGGATTTGAACTGGCAACCTCACAATGAAGAGCTTCAGACTGACTCTGTTATTAATTATTAACCTCCTACACACCGTGAGCTCTTCTCTGCTGGATTCTGCCTGCAGGAGCTGAGCTTTACAGAAAAAAAGCCAAACATGATACAGTTACTGAGCGGTTTTATTTTGTATTCAAAACGTCTCAGACCCCCAAGGTCTCCGGGCAGAGAGTGAAATTACCACCTGCCAAAAGCTGGTCGATTTAGTTTGGGGCTGTAAAGTCTGTTGACTCTACTGGCCAGTTTGGCAGAAGACCAACCGTGTCTGAAGGTCCTGTGCTACTCTGTAAACACCACAGAAGAAGAAACAGACAAACAAAGCAGGAAATAAAGATGTTTCAAACAGACAGAGGAGCAGGACTGCTCAGAGTCCCTTTTATTTCAATAAAATATGTATTCATTTCTTCTGACGTTAATGGAGGCGCTCTTCCACCAAAAACTCTGTATCTGTGTATGAGTGGACAGAGGAGAAAGTCAGTATAATTTCAGGTATATAAAAGAACACGTTAATGGGACGTTCTGAGCCGTAGTAACATATTTTTTTACAATAGTCTAAAATGAAAAAAGCCAATATTTATGGATTTGTCATTCCTGTTGCTTTTTCTTTTTCTTACATTTACTTGCTGTGTATTGGTGCTACAGTTCCCATCATGCTTTGGGAAAATAAATACTTTATTGATCCCTGAGGGGAAACTCTTTCAGGACGTGCAATGTTGCCATGGAGTCAGTTGGCTGCTAGCTTCACCTGAGCCCATATTTGCCTAATGTTACAGTTTTTACATTGTGGTGAATGCACACCATGAAAAGCCATGCTGCATTAGCTGTTAGCAGCTCCAGTTTGCACTGTAACCATTGAAACACACAACTATCAGTAGATTGCTTTTGATACTGATGCAGGCCTGGAAAAATGCGAGACCAACAGCTGTTTACAAAATGGCAGCGACAGCCTCTACAGTTGGCTAGCGAGGTGCAATACAATCTTTGGCATCCTGACCTTCCTGAGGATGTGGTAGGAGATGGAGGCGTTGGCGTCGATGATGATGGTGGCCACTTTGTCGTCACGGATCTCCTTCAACAGGGGGGTGGGGTCCAGGCTGTCGTCCAGCATTCGCACCGACAGCGTCTCCCTGGAGATGAGGAAGCGGTGGACCAGCTCCTCCAATCGCAGCAGGCCTAAGGGGTGGAGTCAGGAATCAGGAAGCGTAACAGTAACGGACCTCATAAAACACATCAATAAATATGTCAGCCTTTCCCAAACATGGACTTACGGTTCAAACTGGGCTAAAACTGTGTTGCACTCTCAGGACTGCTGTGAAAAAGAGACAGCAGTCCATAAATGATTCTCGTCTGCGTGTTTAGCTTGTTTATTTGTAAAATGATTGCTTTGGCTTGGAAAAAAAACAAGGTTTCAGAAATTGATGGGAGTCATTAGAGAAATAACTGTCCCTGCTCTGAAAACCTCCAGGTTTGAGCAGCTGCAATAAACAAAGACAGGGATGAAGGTGATTATGTTGAAAGTCTATTAACTTTCCCCACAGAGAGTCAATTTGGATGTGTCCATAAAAAACAAAGTCTGCATTCTATGACACAGCTGATCATTAGAAAGGAACGCATTCTGGGGATTACAGAAAATCTTCAATATATCAAACACAATTTTTGAAACTGTTTATGGCCATCATTTCTTCTGCAAAAGCCGTCCACTTTTCATTCTGTAATTCTCTGTGTTAGCTGCCATTGTTACTGGCGGAGTCTGCCTTTCCCACACGGGTCTCAAACTGTGTACCCCCCACACAAGGA
This sequence comes from Siniperca chuatsi, assembly GCF_020085105.1. NCBI lineage: Eukaryota > Metazoa > Chordata > Actinopteri > Centrarchiformes > Sinipercidae > Siniperca > Siniperca chuatsi. Next base: position 1,964,192 of record NC_058058.1, read on the forward strand.
TCTCAGAGGAAACAATGCATGCAGGCACATGACGCAGGAGACAAAAGCAGGTGTATGCACACAAAAACAATGTCTGACATTGTTGACTGTCGTCTTTAGTCAACAATGAGTTGATAGATTCTCTCAACCTACTGTTTGTTTGGCTGCGAAGCCAACAGACACACATGGTCGATACATCGTGGTCATTTTTACCAAGGCTGGATTAACCCGGCAACTGCCCTGGCCCAGGTTCCCTGCTTCTCACTTGGTTTTTGGTAATTTGATTACTTGCAAATTTGTAATGGAATTGTGGACCTTTAAAATAGAACTGGGTCCTGCATTATTACATCATTTTGTGGTCACGGTGCTTTTTCCTAAATAAAGTTGTGTTTCAGCAAATTACCACAAACTAAGTGACATACAGAAAAGCCAGGCCAGGTAGAGCTCCAGTACAGGAACTGGTTGGTTTCTGGGTCTCTGCCATCTATAGTGTGCTGTGTGCGCTGTACTTGATGGGAACCGGGCCGCCATGCATGTTATACAGAACTCAGTATTATTAAAATGCACTTGTAGTAACCACCAGTAACCACAGGTGTCGCCATTTCAACCAGGACTGAAATCTTAAGGATTCAAAAACATTTGACTTTTTTTCATTTGATCTTCACTTTAAGCCCCAGTCATCAGCTGCTATCGATAAGAAGTAAGGACAGTTAGTCCATGGTGCAGTTACTCACTAGAGTAGTAGCAGAGAACAAATAAATCAAAAATAAATAAAAAGACAGGGGCAAATAAATTAATGAAGAAACATTGGGAAAATATTGGAGATGATTATCTGGGTTTAGCCCTGACACAACAGGGTGATTAAACATCTTTTTGATTGACACAAAATTAATCGATCATTTAATCATTTGTGTAATTTTCCAGTCAAATCTGTATAAAATGTGGTGGTTCCAGTTTCTCCAGTGGGAGGATTTACTGGGTTTCTCTGTTTTATGCTGTTGTAAACAGAACATCTGGGTTTGGGACTGTTTGTTGGACAAAACAAAACAGTGGCGATTGGCATTTTCAATATTTTCTGACAAACTAAATGAATAATCTTCTAATTGACAAAAACAACGAAAGATGAAAAAAATCGTCAGTGGCAGAACTAATCTGATTATAGGACCCCAAGAGGGAAAAAAACACCAGCTTTAGTAGAGGCTGACAGTTTATGAGTTTCATAAAATTCTTCTTTGTGCCACAAATGATACAAATGCAGTAATATCCTTTAATTTATTGCTCAATGGTTAGTCATTGACTGAAATACCAAAAACAGAAGTCCATGATTCAGTCCATAATTTCCTTGTGTGATGTTTGAATTTACTATTTTTGTAACCGCAGCTGACGTCAGATCCCTCAGAGTCACAGGAATGCTGGCACAAATATCATGTAAAAATACATTTGGAGGGAAATTATAAAACAGTTTAAAAAATACATGAGAAAGTTTCATTATTAAATATTTCCTGTAACTTGTAACTTTTAGAAAAGGCTGCTGCTCTTGCATCATCTCAGTTTTAACATTCAGAGCCGGTCGGCCTCCGTCCGTCCGTGACAGAAGCAGTAGGCGTGTCTCGTCTAATCTCCGCCATAAAGCATTCATTGCAGCGCTGCTGTGTTTAACTGGCCGACAGCATCGTTCCCGACAACAATACAGGCCTGTTAAACACCGCCGTTAACAGGACGAGGATACAGCTAAAGACTGAGAGAGTCCGCAGCGGGAGCAGAGGAGCATTAAAACAGTGAGCTGCAGCAGCCCAGTCGGGTGGAAAAACGGGAGAGATCGATGAAGGAAAAGTGGAGGGGAAAGGAGAAAGAGTACAGGAAGGAAGCAAATGACAGAGAAAAGGAAAGGAAAGGAAAGGTCCAACCAGCAGTTCAAAACAGCAACATTTTACAGTTGCAATTAGTGAATGAGCTCAACTTTGACGTGAATTTGCACCATTATTGTCTATAGATGTGCACCATAAAGACGAGCAGAATCGAGAGCGTGCCGGTGCTGGATCAAAAACTGAAGGCAGAAATCACACAAACTATACTCGTAGGTCTCAGTACATTTAACAAAGCAATGTTTCGATCTTACAGACATCTTCATCGAGCTTTTGTCCTTATTTTACAGTAATCATATAGTTTTTTGCCACCATTTCCAACGTCCAAACTGTCCAAACATTACATAAAAAATCACCCTGCAGTTCTTTCTGAAGAAGAAAACTATACATTGAATTTTCAAGCATCTCTGAGCCGTTATTTGACACCACCTGACTTCAAATAACGAGTTTAACTCAAAATCTTAGTGAAAAAACTGCTTGATATGAAAACCCCCCAACTGTCCCTGGTACAGCACATCCAGCCTCTCAGCACTTCTTGAAGTATCTAATACCAGCAGAGCAACACTGAGCGATTGAACATCCAGAGGCGAGCAGATAAACATGAGTAATGAACCAGGAGCTGCAGTTCAGCTCATGAAGTTACCAGAGAGGAAAAAGTTCCTGAGAAAGACGGATAAAACCACAGAAAAAGATGTCTCACATTGCGAGAGGCTGCACTGTAACCATCAAACAGCAGAAATGAAGAGATGTGGAGGAGAACATGGAAACACAGGAGGTCACACACACATTAAGACACACTCACACTCTGCTTTGGCACAGACGAGGCTGGCCGTCGGGTAGCCGAAGGAGCGCAGGATGGATCCGATGGCCAGGCTCAGGTCCTCATTACTAGGGTAAAGCGTCACCGAGGCGAAGCGAAGATACGGAAGCTTTGGGGTTTCCTCCGGACCAATCTTCACGTGAGGGATCTGAGGGAAGGAGGGAGGAGGAAGAATAATTATTAGAAAGGAAAATACAAGAAAAGGAAATATCGGCTTAGGGGTTTCCTTTGAGCCAATCTTCATGTTGGAGATCCAAGAGAAAATATGGAGAGGGAAGAAAAATTATTGAGAAGAAAAAAAAGTAAAGTCAAGATGGGAAAGGAGGAGTGAAAGGAAAGGGAGATGGGAGGAAAAAGGGAAAGAAAGAAACAGAAATCAAAAGAAAAGGGAATGAAATGAAAACAAAGGACAGGGAAAGTAAAGAAGGAAAAGATTGAAAGAGAGAGAGAGGTGATGACATACAGTAAAGGGAACACGTTTTTTAAAATCATCAAACCTTACAGGTTCTACTGGGAGTTCAGATAACAGAAACGAAAGCTTTAATCAGAGTCTGACACTCGCTGATAATCAAGTCTTTGTTCAGTTTCAAAAAGAAAATCTGAAAATGGAGCAAAGCCTCGATCATCAGTGATATTAGAAAAGTGTTTCATGCAGAAATCACAGAGAGAGTTTGCGTTCACCTCCACTCAGCTGAAACATTAATATCAGAAAGAGAAAAAGAGAAAAAATAAAGGAAGAAAGAAGGGAAATAGAAATGAATTTCAGCAAAAAGGGAAATGTTCAGGAAGTATCCAGATGAAAAGGGTTCATCCTCTGGGAAATATGAATGTGAATTTCCCAACTGTCTGTTCATCAGATTCTTGTGTTCAGGAGTAAATTTTGGTCTGATGGTGGCACTAAAGGGAAGGTCAGAGAGTCTTGAACCACGAAGGGACCATGAACCCTAACCTTACAGTCAGTGTTTCTTCCGTGACCACAGTCTGTTCCTATCCAAACCTTAACTGTTCAGGCTGCAGTTGAACTTTTCCAGGGACCCAGAAACTAATTCAGGACGTTCAGGAAACACGGACCCTTACCTGCACTGGACGAACCTGGGTAGAGTTCTGGTACCCGACCAGAACACCATGAGTTCCAACAAAGTATCTTGTTTCAGTTCGAGTTCGGGCAACTTTGTTGTATAAAGGTTTGAACTTGGGTCTAGTTTATTTTCAAATGCAACTGAAATGTCTCTGTTTCTCTCTCTGATCATACCAGTCGTCTGAATGGATGGGTGAAATAAACCAGAAATATAGCCTAAGATGTTGAGTCCAGTTTGAGTCTCAGATTTGCAGCATCAGTCAGGTTCAGTCGGACGAGGTGTTGAAGACATGAATACGGGCTTTCTAAAACAGTCCAACAGTCAAACTAACTGTACGCAGTGATTGGTCGGCAGTGTGGAGCTGAGACAGGAGCCAGCGTTTGAACTTCTCTCTCAAATTCTATTTTATCATTTGTTACACGACAATTTCTGTCACTTTACAGTGAACAACCGAATGCAACACTGTGATCCCCATATTTAAACAATTATCGCATCTCTCGATGACGGCCGGCTTTTCACTCCGCCTTCGAGCGTGGCTGTTCGGGAACAACTAGAAACACTTTTGCCCTTCGAAGAGGACGGACAACACAACGTATGAACTAGTTCTTTTCTAGCATAACCCGCCCTTTTGACCTCTCTGGGGTCTAATGGTCCCATAAGTAACATCTTTATAAATGTGCAAGCCAAGTTTGAGGCAAAGGGAAGGGTTACCGCTTCGATACATATTGGGTAATTGTTTTTCCACACACAGCTGCGTGTGGAAAACAGTGACAATGTAAAACCAATTTCAAGAAAACACAAGGGTTAAGACACAAGCAGAAGTCTAAACCTGGTTCTAAATATAGTTCCTGGCCTCCAAACGTCCCTACACCGAGGTAGGACCTTCTGATGGCCCAGGAACTATGGGGGACTGCAATGCTGCCGACATCAGGAGCTGACATCTGTACGTCCCTCTTTATCCCTCCTTTTAGTTCCTGAGTTTAGTTCTGTTACTTCAAACTATTTGGTTGAAAAGGGGAAGGACGATCCTCTGGAGTGACAAAAATAAAATAAAAAAACGTGTGGACAAGCATAAGAAAACTGGACTTGTCCCAGTGAAAATATCTTTGTACCTCAAAGAGTCTGAGAGCTTTTCCCATTGATTTCAGAGACGCTGAGGGGCAAATTCACAAAAGGACTGCGCGGCAAAAAGAAAATTTGTAATTCTCAAAGCACCCACAACCGGTGAACTGCAGCCCTCACTGCGCCGCCAGGCAAATAGCGTCTCGGTGCTCCGGTGCTATTTGCAGGTATGTAAATTAGGTAAGTCCAATTCACAAACACCAGCGCTAACAGCCCCACGCAGTTAGAGTGAAAATTATTAGCGTCTTCAGAGAGTTGGTGGTAACTGAAGCGCATTCATAAGAGGCGTCACCCCCGGACTTTCCAGTGATCACAGCAGCAGTGATTGTAGCCAGGCGAAGCAACAGCGCATCACATCAATGCGCAATTCATGGTGCTATCAGAAATACTTTATCAGAAATACTAAAATAATAATCAGCGGCCACAATTCATTCTTTGTGAATTCGCCCCTGAGAATCTGAAAGCTGCTCTGTTTCAATTTAAACTCCTCAGAGCAAAGATCCCGTGACTGACAGTGTCTGTATTTAAACTGAAAAATTAATGACAAATTGAAAAATTAATCACATCAGTGATGAATGAAGAATCAGGTCAGAGGCCAAATGTCCTGTGTGATTTGCCGCTCAGTTCACACCTGCAGAGGTTTAAACGGTAAACTGTAATTAGCTCAGCTGGGCTTCACTCTGATCTGCAGAGTTTATTTTAAATCCAAGCGGATAATCCAATAATATGAGACCTGTCAGGCAAAGGGGGACGACATCGGGACGGTTAGAGGCTTAGGAGGAGATGGAAATGGACTCGTGGAGATTCGCTCAGGCAGGAAAACGGTTAAACAGAAGTCAAAGAAGACAAATCCTCATCAACACATGCCAGCGAAACCTTTCCTAAACATTTCATCTGAGTAATGTTATGTATTCTTGTAACACCTTTTTTCATCCATGGTTCCACATTAGCTGCTATGTCAAAATGTAATTCCTCGTTTAATTTCCAAACAGACTCCAAATAAAGTACAGTTAAGTTAATAACAGACACAATTTCTAGAACAACTTGAAGTTGATTTGTGTTTAAAACAGGTTGAAATATTCTTACTGCACTGGCAGATTAGAAATAAATCTATGGTTTGTAGAACTCAGACAGGAATTATCTGATAAGACACTGTTCTTCTACTGTAATTGAGTATTTCCATTTTGTGCAGCTTCACACTTCAACTTCACTTCATTTCAGAGGGAAATATGACACGTCTTTCTCTTCTGAATTTATGTGATGGCTGTAGTTACTTTGCAGATTTTATATTTATACAAAACATGTTGCTGTAAGTGATAAGCTCATTAAATAGCACACACTGCTACAGATTGCTTGACTTTGGACATCTAATATTCAAATGCTACTCGCACATTAATGAATCAAGAATTTAGGACACGTCTGACAGGCACTGCTCTTTGTATTACTGTAAGGACCGTTACTGTCAAAAAATGAAATACATTTTCTTACCAAGAATTTTAAATGCAGGACTTGTACTTGTATTAAAGTATCTTTCAATTGTAAAGGTATGAAAGTAATACAATTTATTTTAGTACTAAACATAATAGTATCGGTACCAGTAATAGTAATTGTAGCTTTTGTAGTGTGAATGGAAATTATAGTAATAATAATAGTACTCCTCTTAGTACAGATTACAATAGTACAATAGCTGTGGATGTGTAAGAAGTAAAATTAATGACATAACTCATAGCTGAATTCAAAAGAACAGGGCTTTTTTACAGTGTTACATGACTAATACTCTCATCTGGTGTCTGTGAGGTTTCATGTTTTGGAGCTGATGTGACTCACCTCTTTCTCCCCACAGATGTGACTGATGGTGGACCCGGAGGCAGGGCTGGAGGCGGGGCCAATCACGGAGACCACGCCCTTCGGCAGGATCTGACACACTGAGAGAGAAAACAACACGAGACAAAAAACCAAAGGGTTGTGTTAGAAGTGAAATAACGGATTTTTTTGGCCACTTGGGGGCGTGGAAATAATATGTTGAACTTGTTCGCAAACGGCTGCTTATTTCCACGTCCAGCAGCTACAGAGTCACATGACCCTTCATCAGGAGGCGTGTCTGTGTCTCCTGATGGACGTCAGTCCGGTCTTCTCTCTGTCAGCTCTGTGTTCGGTCTCCAGCAGCTGCTGAGGGAAACATCTGGCTCTTCAGCAGCTAGATGCTCCGCTATGTTCAGCAGCTGCTGTCTGACTGCGTCTGGCTGCTGTCTGCTGCTCAGCAGGAAGCGTTCAGAGGCTTTTTACAGCTTTTTCTCTGGAAACAACGCTCTGAGAGCCGAGAGGGAACCAGGACAGTGAAGCTGTAGCCGGACAGATAAACAACCAGCCGAAAGTCTCTATGAAGCTCCGTAAAGCAGCTGATGATTCTCTGGAGGTTCATCACTACCAGAGACAACTTTCACGTTAAATATTGTTTTCACATTGCCATTTGATATAATGTTATTATGAAAAATATTGATTATAGCTGACATTTCTGTGTTCATGGACCAAGCTGGAGAGCGAGAGAGGGGATAAGTTAGGACAGCCTGTAGCTAACCTGAGAGGCAAAACCCAGGGCAAAAATGACTCAATTAACTTAATCCTATAAGTGTGCGGTAATATTTTGCTTATTCAGTATAGATTGTAGATAATTACCGTGTTATACTGTGGCATTATTTATTGGCAGAAGCGTACTGTACTGTTGTTTTGTCAATTATTTTAATTTCAATGTATTAATTTTATAAGATAAGTTGATGAAAATTAGCCGTTTATGCTAATTCTAGCGCATTACCAGTTTTTCTGTTGATCATTGAGCACTGTCCCTGTCAAATAGACTAATAAAATAAAAAAATTAAAAAGAAGACATAAAATAGCTGAACCAGTTGAATGTTTCAAACCTTTTTTTCAAGTCAGAGCTTTTCTCATTTTGACAGTTTGTACTGTACAATTTGTACCAGCTTCCTCTCATTTTATGTGTGTGTGTGTGTGTGTGTGTGTGTACTGCTCTGCTATGACAGAAAACATTAACTGCCTCTCCATCGGGAAGTCTCTCTTTGCGCCGCTGGCAGTTCATAATCAATAAACATCCACAGCAGCTGCTCGTGCAGAACGCTGCGAGCTCTGCGGTCACGATGACCTCGCTCTTACACACTCTGAATCTGTAAAACACCGCCATCATCCATCTGTCCCTCTGTCTGTATGTCTGCTTCCATCATGTTCGAGCAGAAACTCATCAGTGTGACAAACCTCGTCACTCGAGAACACGATTGATTAGTTACACACCTAAAAACTGTAGCTTTCTGGCTCAAACCCATCGTACGTCCAGGACATGGTCACACCGTGCACCCCAGCCCGTCCACCACGCTCTGCTGCTGCCAATCGGCTCGCTGCGCCCTCACTACGAAGGGGGGGCCCAGCCACCGCTCAACAAAATCACCACTGTTTGCTGTCCTGGCTCCACAATGGTGGAACGAGCTCCCCATCCACATCAGCACAGCAGAAACTCCACACATCTTCTGTCGCAGACTGAAAACTCACCTGTTCAGACTGAAAACTCACCTGTTCTGACTGAAAACTCACCTGTTCAGACTGAAAACTCACCTGTTCAGACTGAAAACTCACCTGTTCAGACTGAACTCACCTGTTCAGACTGAACTACATAACATAAAATAAATTAAAAAACACCTTTCTCTATCTCTTATTGTTTCTAAATGAAGCACTTGAAGCAGTTTAGCATATTTGAAGAAGTTGATGTACTTGCATGATTATTGAAATGTTTGGGTTGAAAGCACTTATTGTAAGTCGCTTTGAATAAAAGCGTCAGCTAAATAAATGTTTCTGCCCGGCTGAAAACAGGTGCTGATATGAATCTTGTTTAATTTATTCCAGGACTGTCTACAGCAAACGGTGATGTGGATATTTTTGCTGCACACGAGCTCTCTGCGCAGCACACGCATTGTTCTTCTCTTCTACTTGCTTCTTCCTTCTTCCTGTCTTTACACCACAGCGGCGTTCTGGCTGCTGCAGGTGGACAGGAAGCGATCGGCTCGGGGACAATAAGCAAATCATCAACAAGGAGTTGTTACAGATGTTATTATTTACACCTGTGTTTTTCCTGCTTTGACAAGTTATTATGACACTCAGCCGTGAATAGTGCTATAACAAAAACACAGCGACTTAAAGTATTCTTGATTTATAGTAAGGGGAGTTATTATTGATTATGATGCACTGTTGACCCGCCTTATTAAATGAAGGTCGATGCTTCATTGCTCTGGTCTGCACACAGAACGCTGACTGAAGTTACCTTCACTGACAATGTCAGAGTGAAGAGCAGCTGCAGCTGCCACACGCTGAAGGAGAGGGCAGTGACTTACTGGTGTCAGTGGTGTCGTACTGGGAGTCCTTCTGCAGCTCATACACGTCCACCTCCACCCTCGCCTGGGAGGTGCCCTCCATCAGACTGTTGATGTTCTCCCTCGCCAGAGCCAGCGCCAGACGCTCACCACGACCACATGCTGACTGATCATCCAAAATGGCCGCTGGAAGGAGAGAGGGGGAAAGGGAAAGGTTGAGAAATGAAGATGAGAAATGTGTTTTCTTTATGCAGATGTCAAATGATACAGCGGCGGCCCTCTACCGGTGGACCTGGTGAACCTGGTTTAGATACGAAATCCAAGAAAAGGTTTCACTTACAAGTTTTAAAAATGACTCAAGACCATAATTGCTGGTGTTTTTTAGACCCTTTTTGAATCTGAATGTCTCATAATTTCAGAATAATCACAATCTGTTCAGGCGGGGTTCATCATGGAGTCATTCCTTTTGGCCTTGAGAAAACAACGTCGGGAACAGAACAAAAACACAATGGGACAAACAAGTGACTTCAAATGTTAAGGAAGAGATCCCCGGACCGGCAGGATGGGCCCTTGAGCGAGGCCCTGAACCCCCGGTGGAGCTGCTCCGTGTCCAGCAGATCACACTGTGGTTGTACTGGGCAGCTGTCAGGTGTGAATGTGTGGAACTACGTGAGTGTGAACAGGACATTCCTGAATAACACAAGCCGTGCTCCTGTATAGTTTATAGTTAGTTAGTTTTCCCCCTCTACATGTAAAAACACTGGATTTGAACCCCCTTAGGCATTTCACTGTTTTAACACCAACCAGAATACTACCGAATGCATTAATCCTCTCTATGCTGTCCTCTAAAATATTGTAGTTTTGATATTTGCCATGTTTACCATGGTTATTTCAGGGCAGACAACTATTTTTGTTGTTGTGGGGCAGAGAAACTTTTCATTGAACCCACTTCACACCCATTTCTGCATTAGCATTTTCTGTTTGGTTGTGGAAATATTGCCCTACAGCTACAATGCTTTGACAGCCAATGGGCTATTTATATGCATCTCCTCATCCCAATGTCAGGCTTTTCAGATGGCATTTGTTATCAGTTCCTTACAAACGTCCTTACTAACATATGTGTTGACAACAGTTTTATTGTTTGGATGGTATTTTTGGACAAAAGAGAACTATTTAGGATGTTGTGTTTGGAAGCTAACTGAACAAAACACATCTGAATTCTTGTCTGGAAGAGGTGACTTTGTAGATACTGATGGAAGTTTACCAGAAAGACACCTGCTGCCTAATCAGACACGAGTATTTCTAGTTGTCACGGCTTACTTCAGTATCATTCGTTTTTGAACATTAATCAGAATCCATCCTTGAACTGAGGAGTCAGGACCAGCGTTGCATAACTTCTGCATTTTTACTCGTGTGCTGTCATTTAAAGTGCGTCTTCGTCACCTGAAAACACTGCAGAGCACAAGAACACATGTGACAAAGGCTTTGTAATAATCCAGGAACAAACAGCCTTCTACTACAGCTGAAAATGGGACAACCATGATTGGATCTCAGCCAGGTGAAACACAACCTGTACAGTGTGAGAAGTGAAAACATCACCAGAAGCAAGATGACGTACCAAAAATAGATTTGATACTCGTCCTTGGATTTAAACAGGAAGCAGAGCGGCGCGTTCACAGCAGCTGCAGCGAATAAAAACGACTCGTCATCGTTTCTATTTCCTCCTGCTAGAAATGGTAAAGAAAGAGTACCTGGTGGCTGTGTACAGTAACACCTGCCATGTTTATTTTCGTCTCCACCTCCACGCTGACTCGCCTGCTTTGAATATTGAGCACGCTGAAAAATGCGACCTTGCAGTCAGACAGCCGATGGAAACGCAGGAGAGAGCAACCAGGGAGTTCGTTATATGGAAAGGGAATATGTTAAGACCAGGAGGTCAGTTTTCTTCTCTTGTTTAAACACAGAGGAAGAGGAGAAAGAAAAAATTTCTGGCTCAGGACTTGATTACGAGCCTTCAGATAGATTTTTTTACAGTGTAATTGTTCCTTCCATATTTCCTGTTTCAGCGGACGCTGAGCTGTAACGCCGCAGAGCAAAGACACCACACAGCAAGACTAAAAATCAAAGTGAATATGCTGCTGAGACTCAGTAACAAGCAGAAAGTCTGCCGCTGCCGCTGGGGTTTGTTCTGGATTTGATTTGTGTTTCTTAAATAATTAACGGCTCTTTGGGCGAACTAGGAGGTGATTTATCGTGTCCTTCCTCAAAAAGACTGTTGTGGGTTTTTGCAGTTTAGGAAAACACAAAAAGAGCCAGATGGTTCGTGTTTCTCTCTGAATCGTCGTGGTGCGGTAAAACTTCTCAGGAATACAACAAAAGGATAAAAATACAAAGAAGTAGTATCAGATCAGTTTAACTAATATGGATCTCTAGTTGAGACCGGTTTCCCCAAATACGCTTCGGTGTTCACTGGCAACGTTTTTTCCAATCCAGGAAAAGTGATTGTGCTCCACAGAGGCTGGAGGCTGGTGGTCCAGGTGAATGGTCGGTTAACAAAGATCAGGACTTTGACACTGGACATGTGCTGCATCCTGTTTTAGGTCCAGGCTACTAAAACACTTTGGTGGCAGGAATAGTTCAAAATCTTTGGAAATAAGCTTATTTGCTTTTTCACAGAGTTAGATTAGATCCACTCTCGAGTCTGGACGATAAATATGAAGCTATAGCCAGCAGCCCGTTAGCTTAGCTTAGCATAAAGACTGAAAATATGGGGAAACAGCAAGCTTTGCTCAACAAAAGCCATCACCAGAAAGTAAATAAAATAGTACAGGTTGATACCAATTCTCTAAAACATTTTAGTCCATTTAGTATTAAAAGTCCATATTAAAAGTCATTCTGAAGTTCAGCACGCACCGGCTGAACTATGCAGCGTCACGTAATCTGACGTCCATCATTTGACCCAGACAGCACACACACTGGACACATTATACAGCAGAAGGGAAAGAAGGGTGGACGGGTGAAGATGCTCCTGATGTGTGAGCAGAAAACAGTGAGTGCAGGTGTTTCAACACACATCATACACCGCCGGTGTGTGTTGCCTTTAAAGTATATACTACACACTAATAGTAAACAGTATGTAGGCTACTATACTAATTTTCATTCCATATTTAAAAATCATCATATATTAATGGGAAATAATGTTTCCAACAATTTAATAGTTATATTTGGATTTCCAAGATCTGTTTTTCATTTATTGTAAGTAGCACTTCTTTGCATAATCAGAAACATCTGTAAACGTGTTGACTTTTGTCACATTTCTCTCTGAAATGCGTGGAGGAAGAGACCTCCTAAACTGGAAATACTCAATACTGCAAAATGCTGTTTGTGTTATAGGAAGAAGCCGATGCTTGTTGGAGCCTAAAAGGACAGAGAGGTACAGCTCAGTATCTTCCCAGAATGCCCGGTGCTCAGGGGATGAAGATGAAAGGGGAGATAGAGTCAGGAGCCTCAGCAGTGTTCAGACACTATCTGTGTTTACACAGTGTCTGGTTCTCTGGGTCACTACGACCACACACACACACACACACACACACACACACACACACACACACACAAACACACAGCCTTGTGGCACTATCTTCGTGGGGACCCGAACCCTAACCCTAAAACCTAGTCTGAACCCTCAAACAGCCCTTTAAACGTGTGGGGTCCAGCATTTTGGCCCCACAAAGCTGCCGGGACCCCGCAAGTATAGTGGGCTCCTGGTTTTTGGACCCCACGATTATAGTAAAACAAGCCCACACACACACACACATGCTCACACAGCTCGTTAACAATGCTGGAGAGGGAAAGATGAAGTAATCACAGCGGGTCAAACACTTGAACTCTGTCCTAAACGTTTCTGGAGTGGAGCGACTCTCTTGTCTCGGTTTTCTTCTGTAATGTCAGAAGCTCTGAGCGGCCATCTTTGTTAGCAGCTCAGTGCTCATTAACATTTAACTGTCAAGAGACAGAAGGAACCAAAACACACGAGGAAGGTCTGAGGAACGGAACGGGCTTGAATCATTATCATCCATTAAAAATGAAGCACAGGGACTTCTTGAGCGATTCTTCGACTCATTATCTGAACTTTTCAGAATATGATTTATCTGAAGGTGTTCATTTTTTCTCACTAAGGTACTGTATTTAAGGGCAGTGTGAGAAACATCTCCAGTAGATTCTGGAAGCAAGGCAAATTACTGAGTGTGAATGCACATATCATATATTATATATTACTAACATAACTAAAAGAAATACCTATTCATTTCCTGCACTCTGAAACTGCAAACTTTGATACTGCTGTACATGCGGCAGCAGATACTCGCTGCTCTGACACCAGTTTGTGATAAACTCATTCACTCTGTTTTATTCCTTTCTTTGTGTTTCCTTCTTTTTCCTGTCAATTACCTGTAAAAACAAGCTCCACTCAAACTTCATATAAAATGATGCTGTTTCAGCTTCGCTCCCATCTTCCTGCCCGCCGGTGCAGAAACGTCATCTTGTATTTATGTAAAGAGGTTGTAGAACGAGTTGAAGCGCCGCCGCTGTGCGTTTTGTTCTGGATTTAACCTGAGACACGATGATGAAAATCCTTTTATAGAGCCAGACAGAGCTCTGAAGACTGATTTTATTTCACCCCTGGAGGCGGTGTAACTTCAGAAAAAAATGACTAACAGGTTTTCTTGTCACTTCCCACCTCTGAGCTTCACGCATCTGACATTCTTTGATATGAGTGAGGAAGTCTGGACTCTGGGGGCTGCAGGTAGGTCGACACATTCCACGAGACAAGACAAAACGGAGACTAAAAACAACAAATCGCTCCGTCGGCCCGCGGGCGGAACAGTCCTCCGGTGGCTGGTGTCCTTTCAGAGGCAAACCAGACTCCTCTGTGCACATCGTCCAGTGTACAACACATGTATTGATTTTTTTCCTGAGCGGGCCACCGTGACAACATAAAATTTGGTTTAAGTGGAGAGCTGCGATGTGGCGGGAAGACTGTTCCCTGAAGAATTCAGTTCTTCTTGCAGGTAAACAAAAAGGTGAGAGCTTGAAGACATCTGTTGTCTCTTATTTCTTCTTCTTAACAGTTTGTGTCGGAGTCCAGCCGTGTGTATACGCTTTTGACCTTCACAATAAATCAGGATGCATTTTTGAGTAGAATATTTTAGGCTAGCTAGCGATGTGGCTCCAGGGATGGTGATGTCTGTCGGTCCACCACTCTGGTTCAGACTGAAATATCCCAACAACTACTGGATGGATTGTGATGAAATTTGGTTCAGATGTTCATGTTCCCATCAGGATGAAATGTAATAACTTTGGTGATCCTCTGACTTTTGATCTAGTGCCATCATCAGGTCAAAATTTTAATTTGTCTAATGTTTTGGTTTATGATCAGAACTAATGACATTCCCATCAGCCTCAGCTGTACTTTGTTCTTACTGCTCATTAGCAAATAATAGCATGCCGACATGGTAAATTATGGTAAACATGGTAAACTTTATACCTGTGTAACCCTTTTGCCAACCAGCTCGTTATTAACAAGGAATAACTACAGTATATAGACTCCTTTAACTTCCAAATTTAACACTGGCAAAAGAGACATCCCGATGTATAAAACCTTTATCTAGGGTAAAAGTATGATTCTAGCTTCAAAATAAATGAAAGGACTCTCAGGTATAATAATTTATAATTAGTCAATAAACAGGTACATCTAAATGTAATTACCTTGTGGTTATTTTCCTTTTTACAGTGTTGATTTTACAGTGTACAAATGCGAGACTCACACAGTGGATACGTTTTATGCTTTTGTATCAAAAAAAAAGGTTCAGTTTTAAATCAAATGTATTCACTATAAGAAATTCCCCCGACATGAATTATTTACCAGAGTCATTCCCGCCACGAGTGCACGAGTGAGTCAGCAAGCTCGCGTTTCGCTCAAATCCCTTTTGTAATAGTGTTGAATAATCCTACCAGTCTGCAGTTCACCGTTACGGCCAAAAACAAAACAAAAAAGGAAGGAAGTACATCGATGTTTTTTTTCTCTCTCTCTACGCTCTAGTGTTGCGTCATTACGTACACTCCAGCAAATCAAATAACAACAAAACAAACATTACTGGGTTTCTTTCCTATTGAATAAACTATGAATTCTTCTTCTATTTATAAACTTTTAACACTATGCAAATGCATATTTTAACTGTATAATAAACAATGAAATTATTCATCACAAATGAAATTACAATGCCTCAGTGCAATTATAATAATGAAATGGTATACATTCTCGTAAATAAAAAAACACAAAATACCCTGATATACTAAATAATCAGGTTATTACACCTGTTAAACATTAGCATGGTAGCATTGTCACTGTGAGCATGTTAGCATGCTGATGTTAGCATTTGGCCTCACAGAATCACTATATTTTATGGTGTGTCCCAATGCCACACTATAGTACTGTACACTACACAGAGAGAACATGGCGTGACTTTACTGTAATGTACAGTACTAACAGGACATTATTAAATATCCTATGTGCACCAAAGGATATATCGAACAGTAACTTTGGATGCTACTGCTAATAAAAACTTCAAAAACAGATGGAAAAATATTTATCTAAATGTAATACTTAATACTAATTTAATACTAATAGAATGTTTTTTCGGAGCTTCGTCAGCACCATCCAAATGTTGTTGTAATGTTTTGCAGCTGTGAGCAGCTCCTCCATTTCCTTTGTATATTTATTTGTGGGACAATAATTTACACAACAGCACACTCATAAATTAAGTTTAATTTAAGCATATGGACTTTTTAGGTGTACTTAATTTTGTCACTTCAGGTCCTCCTTAGAATTAGTATGTAGTTTGGACTTAGGACACAGCTTAAGTCTCTTGGTAAAGTAATTTAATATTTTCAGATGTTAGTGATTTAAAAAAAAACTTATACTACTTATACAACTGGAGGAAATATTTGCCAAAATGACAGAAAGTGACACATTCTCCTTCCATGAAAGGAATTGTATCCTTATTTTTTTTATAACTTATCTAAAATTTAGGAGGGCAGTTATCATACATTTCCCCCTTCACATTTACCTTAGTGTTGTCCTAACTTCTGATTGGTTAGTTCACTCACATGTCAGATAGAGCCCAGGTACTGTGTGTGGACATCATTGTACCATTATGTAACTTTCTGATTAAATCAAGCTTCAGTTTTGGTTTTAAATTCCAGTTTCTCAGGAAAAGTGCTGATATATTCTCAAATAGTAAAACCATTGATGTCACAGACAAACCCTGCAGTTGTAGTCTGAGAGGCATTTAGCAGAGATACTTTGTTAAAGTCGAGCCGCAGGGTGTGTTTTTAAAAAGTTCTCAAACGACAAAATGCTGCAGATTAAAGCTCCGGGCCAACGGAGGATTTGTTTACTTTTCATTTCTCTAGTGGGTCGATTCTCTTTGCTTCCACTCGGTTTTCTTCTCTTCCCGTCACTGCTTCTATCTTTTTATTTAACTTTATTTATTTACTTTTTTTTTGGTGTGCAGGTTCTGTGATGTTTCTGACCTTTAATATTGAGCTGGTGGCTTTAACAGGCTCAGAGGTCGGACAGAAGGGAACAAAGTTTCCTCCACTAAACGTATGAAATTTATATTCAGTTTGGGTTTTCCTCCAAAATGAGACATTTGCCTTTTCAAATAAAAACTGACACCTTCACTTACAAAATGACTTATGCTCCAAATTTTAAAAATGTACTTTGAGCTCATTTTTAAAGGATTAATGTTACAGACATTCTGCGGTAACAAACTACCTTTAACACACTAGCTCTGGTCTGTAGTTTAGAGATATTTATTGATGAACTTAAGCTAATTAATCCTTCACAATGACGGATAGCACAGGTTGAAATAATTCATGGAGGTTTTTAGCGGCAGGAAGGACACTGATGCTGCGGAATCGTTAAAATCCTTCACTACAATATTTATGCACTTGACTTGATTTTTAATCATGCCAGAGGAGAAAGTATCTGCAAGCTGATGTCACTTAAAGATTGATTTCAGGCTCTTTTGATTTTCATCTCTTGAGTCACCACTTTGCATCAGTACATAGGTTAGACGCAATAACACGAACAGCTGGGAAATGTAATCCAATCCTGTGACCACAGCCAACAGTGACGTCGCAGGGTTCCTGGAGTACACATGTGCATCACTGCAGCAAGGTGAGAAATTAAACCGCCGGAGGTCAAGAAAAACTCACCAGCAAGATCTTCACATGAATTATGAGCTGCGTTGTTTCTTTGGAAATTTTGCCGTCGGAAATGAGTTTTTGCTGCACAGATGTAGAAATGGTACCAGACATTATCATGTGAGGTCAATTAATTCCAGAGACAGTAAAGTAACTTATCCAGTGTCTCAAGAACCACAAACGTTTAGTCTCTTTTGCTTGTTTGCTTCATGTTTCAAAACCTTCATGGTTTGAAAAAATATAATATCAAAAGTAAGAACTGAACTAGTTTGCAACAGTTTTGCAGAAGTCTGGGACTTAGGACTACAAGTACCTGGGAGTACACTTGGATAACAAACTGGACTGGTCCAAGAACACTCAAGCTGTTTACAGGAAGGGCCAGAGCCGCCTCTATTTTCTGAGGAGGCTGAGGTCCTTCAACATCTGCCGGACAATGCTGAAGATGTTTTATGAGTCTGTGGTGGCCAGTGCTGTCCTGTATGCTGTTGCATGCTGGGGCAGCAGGCTGAGGGTAGCGGACGCAAACAGATCCGTAAGGCCGGTGACATTGTGGGGGTGGAGCTGGACTCTCTGGCGGTGGTGTCAGAGAGGAGGACGCTGGCCAAACTACACGCCATCTTGGACAGCGTCTCCCACCCGCTCCATGACGTGCTGGTCAAACAAAGGAGCACCTTCAGCGGAAGACTCATCCCCCCAAAAGTACCACAGAGCACTGGTACTTAATTTATTTTCTGACCTGTTTTTATAGTGTTTTATAGTGTATCATATTGTTTGCTAGTACTTTCTCCTGTGTGCACTGATGTAAAGACGAGCTGCTGTAACAAAGAGTTTCCCTTCGGGATCAATAAAGTATTTCTGATTCTGGTCTCTGTATATAATGGAGGGATTGTGTCATTGCAGTACTGCAGCTGGCCACTGGGATTGCAGTTGAAATTGGCAGTGAGACTGACTCGCCGCATGGTCTCCAGCTCTCTTAAAACATCCATGGTTTGACTACTACACTTATTTGCTTTCTTTTTGAGAGTTAGATGAAAGGGTAAATATCACGTCTGTGCACAAGAAGCTAGAGCCAGAATGTAGTTAGCCTAGCTTAGCATAAAGAGCGGCTGCAGCTTGGCTCTGTCCAAAGTTAAAAAACCCACCTACCGACACCTCTAAAGGTCACTAATAGACATGTTATATCTCATTTGTTGAATCCGTACATAAACAGAGATGTGAAAAGGGCACATCTGGTTGCCTGTTGTTTTAGAGGGAGTTACGTGGCGAACAACATTGTATCCATCCACCCAGTGCTTGTGTGCAGTATCTCCACTGGTTGACACTCCCTGACTCCCTGAAGTGATGACTGCATATGTGACAGAAGTTGTACAAAAGCCTTTTGTGTATCCAGAGGGAGTGAAGTCTGATAAATGTCCTTGAGTCTGCGTCGGTTTGAGCTGAAGGCTACAAGTTTGAAAATGAAAATAATCTGTTGGTGTGGAGTTAGAAAGAAGTGAGCTCACCAGACCTCTGTAGCCCGCTGCTCCTCTCTGCTGCAGGCTGCAGGCTACACTAGCTGCTGCTAGCGTGACACACCATAATCTCTGGTGGTCGAGTTGTATTATGGGTAATGTAGGTGCCGGGTTTTGACAAGGAAGAATATGTGGAATAAAACACGCGATATCTCTGGTTCTGTTGCTGATCCTTTTTTTAAACTATCCATTGTGAGTCTGACAGCGTTATAGGAGTGCTATGCTAAATCTGTGGAGTACTCTTTCAAACCACACATTGTCATCGTAAGCATGTTAGCATGATGAAGTGAGCATTTAGCTCAAAGCGCTGCTGTGCCTCACTACAGCCTCACAGAGCCGCTAGCTTGGCTGATTCTTGTTGAAACTGAGTTTGTGTAAATCAGCTCTGTTTGAATCCACAGTCTACTGTTTCTCTGCAGCCATAACTTCTTCATCAACATTCTGATACACAGATTGACTCCTGTTGGTTTCTCCTCTGGTATCAGTTTCTCTGAACACTAATTGGCATTTGACTGGGATTTATTGACCTGCGAGCTGGTGTGGGGGCCTGGCCGGAGACCTGCAACACAAACACAAAGTTCTAAGTGCTCTAATTACAGTCCCAGTTTCTGATCTCATCGGGGTTGTTTCTCAGCATGACGGCGATGAATCTGCTCGTTAAATGTATGTGACTGATAATTAGAACTGAGTCGTTCTTGTTTTGTGATTTGATTGCTGCTCATGTGAAGTGCTGGTTATAATTGCTTTCTTGGAGGGTTTGTTTCCATGGATAAGACTGGCAAGGTACTGAAATACCTGAGTCATCTGAGGACACATTTTGCACAGATGTTGTTCTTGTAAATACGATTCCCTGGCACACAGGTTTGCTCGTTTGTTACAAGAATGCAGTTTGTGTTTTAAAAATGTGTTGAGGTATACAGGTTCGTCTCTATATTGGATAACCAGAGAGACTGTTGGGTATCACTGTTGATCAGGCAAGTGTTCATGGATTCATACATGAGAACGTAATCTTAACATTGTTTCCTATTGATTCACTCGTATACTTGGAAAGAGAAAAATTGCATGAAGTCATTCTAAAAAAAGCATTTGAATCATATGAACTTGTTTATATAATAACAGTAAATAAATGTCATCAGTAGACCCAGTTACAGGTATGATGTGTCTAAATTGGTGCAAAAACTTAAAAATAATCATTTGAAGCCTCTTAACGCTCACAAGTACCAAAATCATTATGCTCCCATTTTCAGCTGTGTTCCTAGTACAACAATCGACAAAAACAAATTAGACAAATGGGAATTTGTTCTCTACAGAAACTGTCCTCTCGGCGTGGGTTGTCTGCTCAAACACCTCGAACTCCTCTCTCAGTAGCAAAGGGAGATGTCGCATGATGCTTTACAGCCGCAAAACCTCTTCAGGTCTCAGTTGGCTTTAAACGAAATGCTTGACAGATTGCCAAAGAACATCTGAAACTTCAACCCCCCCCACCCACCTCCCGGAAGTGGGGAAGCTGCGTCCGCCAATTTTTGTAACTTTCTGAAACAGACGACTTCATGCAGTGATTGGCCGGGTGCATGGAGGTGTGAAAGCAGGCAGGGTTTCTCTCCATTCTTCACACATCTGTCCAAAAGTATCCCCATTTGCAGTTATCGCATCTCATCCCTCTATAAGCCTTCCAGTGTGACCATGCAGAACATGTACAATCACTGTTGCCTTCAGTCGCAGCCTGACGACACTTCATGCGGACTAATTAGTTTCAAGTGTGCCCCGGCCTTTAGGGACGAGGCCATGGTGGATGGTTGGGCATATAAACACTCAGACTTTGACGCCGGTTTGTATCTTGTCTCCTAACAACAGTCAACCATGACTGTTCCCTTTCCCTAACCTTAAAGGTTCTGTAAATGAGATTCTGAACATTAATATAGCAGCAAACAACAGTTTGCTATATAAAGATATAGTGGCGTAATGGGCCCCTCTGCCTGTGTTGTTATCGCAGCCTCTCTGTGCTTTGTTTATACCTCTGCACCGGACATGCGTGCATGTTAGTGCATGTGAGTCCCTCCTGTAAAACTGTTTTTTTTCTCATCTAACGCAGTGAATTGAGGATTTATCTTGACCAAACCACAGTTGCTGATTGTTGGAACAGTGGAAAGACTAACAAAGACGGTACTGGTGAGTTTTATTTTGTTTCTGTAGAGTTTAAATGAACTGTGAGGTAAAATTATCATTTTTTTCAACAGATTCTGATTGTGAGCAAGAGCGATATAACAGCTTTTTCTGGTGAAACAAAAAGGTCTCTCTCTCTCCATAATGTTGTCGACACTTACAATACCAGTCTGAACCTGTCAGTGGCAAAAACAAGCACTTTTAGTGGACGTACTTTGTCGGGCACATTTGTTCACAGCAGCCATTGCAGACAGAGGCAGTTACATTTATTATTAGGCGGCGACCTCTAGTGGCCTAAGTAAATATGACAGGACTAAACAAACACAGGACTTTCACCTGGGAGACACAGGTTCAGGTCCTGTGTGAAACCAAAAGTCAACGCTGACTCATTCTAAGTTACGTACGTAAATTACGTAACCTACATAAGTTAAGTCATGTGATTTGCGTCATGTGACTTACTGACGGAACGCTACTTATTTTAACCCAAACCATGATCTTCTAACTAAGTAGTTTTGGTGCCTAAACCTAACCAAACTCCGACCGTTTCACAACGTTAACCACATTTTTATTGTTACCATGACGATGAAGGTCCGGTACGCCTGTTGCTGGTTGCTAGATATTCGTAGGATTATTCATAAAAAATGGTGCATAACGAACTGTTGTATGAAAACACGTTGTTTAGTTGCATAAACAACTCTTACAGGAATGTTTCAGAAATAAAAAACAACTACTGAACTTGTCTTAATTCCAAATTCACCAAGAATACTTTTCACTTGTTGCAGAGTAGACCCTCCAGGTGATGGTTGCTTATTGCACAGGCAGGTTTTCCGGTTCTGACTGACCTGAGGAAGACCATTTGGTGGTCAGAATGTCGTCACGACCATGTAGGAATGAAACAGCAGTGAGCAGGTATTTTTTCATCTTTTGTTCAGATGATTGTTACCCAGCAACTGCAAAGATCTTATGAAATGTGTGTGCCTCCTGATGATTGCCTGGTGTTTTGTTACCTGCCATAGCAGCACATAAATCTGCCCTACAGTATCCACCGCAGGACAAACTGTACCAGCATCTGACTGCTGGCAGTTTCCCAGCATGACCTGAGTCCTTGAAAGACAAAAACACTTTCACACAGTCCTTTTTATTTCTCAGGTACTGAATCACGCACCTTGAACAAATTTGGTTATAGCTGAGTGTGCTGGAGTGGAACTAAATTAGATTTTCCACCATTTGAAGAGAAAAATGCAGCTAAAAGGAAACATCTATGCACCTGAACACAGTCAAAAAGCTTTTTTGGCTGAATTTAAACAAACACAGACAGTCTGACTGTTGATTAGCCTTTTTTTTTTTTACAAAAGCAATTTCTTTCAACAACTCGGAAAAAGCAATGGATTTTATTTTTACCTTAATTTTCCTACTTAAAAAAAAAAGAAAATCCTACGTCAAAATTTGCCAAACCAGCAACCTTCCTGTCAAATGTCTACTTGAGTTAGTGAGTCATTAAGTTTATTCAACCTATTTTAACATTATTTGAATAAATATACAAAACTGCTATGAGAAAAACTTTTAAAAAGATTATCAAGGACAAATCACCTAAATGTAAATGGACAACTAAAGAGAATCTTTCATACTCATGCTTTTATAATAAACTGTAAAAACTAAAAAGTAAAAACTGTTTTGTTGGTGGGTTTAAGCCTGTAATACTGAATAAATATGTCAAACCACAAATGCTTCTGTTATGTTATTCTTCATATCTAAGGCAATATTTATCAAATCTTTGTTGTTGGTGACTTGTAGCAAATGTAATCCTTTTATCTTGAAGAGTGACATTTTGGAAACAGTTTTGTGTCTTTTACTCATTTCATAATAATAAGGCAATGTATTATGCATTCAATTCAATTCAGTTTTATTTATATAGTGCCAATTCATAACAGAAGTTATCTCATTGCGCTTTTCCTATAGAGCAGGTCCAGACCGGACTCTTTATAATATTAATTATTATTTACTATTTAATACTGTGCACAGCAAGAACAAGAACTTTTTTAATAAATTAAATACAAATATTTGTATATACATATATATACAAATACACACATTCCAATCTTTTCTATAGAAATTTAACCAAACTTGCAGAATGGTCCAATCTCATACAAAATGATGCAGACTCAATTTGTGGGAACAGTTTTCCTGATTGTGCCACAAGTGTGTGTGTGTGAATCACAGCTGATGGATCTTCTTCCTCCATCGTTGTCCAGAAACTATTAAAACACATCAGCGAGCCGCTCTGTTGCACTGGCTGACATGTTCCTTCATCACCATGAACACACACACTGTAGTTTATTCTGACTCAGCCCCACACACACCGTCCTGCTGCCCCAAACACTCACTACAGCACCACATGTGGATTCATCCGCCGCTGGAAATAGTCCCCAACAGATGCTCTGTTTCCTCCTGTTAGTCTGATTTAAAAACTACAGAGAGCAGCTGTTTGGGGAAATTACTGATTAAATTACTTTTTAAACATGAAACTATATATTTGTGAGGTGTTTTTAAAGATTTACGTCTTCAGTAGGAACCAATGGGCTCGGAGCTGAGATCCGCAGACAGGAAGTCAGGAAGTATTGAGTAACGGGCGAACACACTCTTGGTTTGGGACTGCAACATGGGATTTGTTGACAGCAAGAAAAATATAACAAACTGCTCCACTTTTCCTTTAATATTGGGGTGAAATGTTTCAAACTGAACTCTTTATTTTTCCCATGACAAATAAATGTTGAGTTCTGTCAATGTATTCATCCTTGCATCTGAATTCAGTCTTTCTTCTCCATAATATCATCAGTGAGGGTGAAAGTGTTACTTCTGTTATTTTCACTGTAACTTCACTTATCAGACATGAAAGAAACATGTGTGTGCTTCACTGTGTGTGTCGAATATAAGGGCGAGTGTGTGGAGCAGCCAGCTGTTATGTTATTAATGAACGAGTGAAAGGTGAGCTATTACACATTGCTATGCGACCCGGTTGCCAGGGCAGCTTGCATGTAAGATCCCGCCGGTTTTGCCGAAGCCCAGCATGACAAAAGCAACAGGGATTTGAACTTGGGGCCATAAGGGCTGAGAGATGAACAGGGAAAAAACGTTATCTGCTGCGAGGAGGGAGCTGAACTTTCACTTCTAACGTTAAGTCTCTGCTTTTATTGGAGTTAATCCTCCTCTGCGGGGCGTGATGAGGACAGGAAGTAAGAGGTGCTGATAGCAGAGCGACGCTCAGGCCTCGCCATGAATCATGAAGGGAAGTCACGGAGATACTCCCTGATCCAGTGTCTGCCAAGTTTATTTGTGCTTACAAATGATCCAACCTGGGACAGAAACAAAACGAGGAGGGAAGAAGAAGAAGACATGGAAACGCAGAGCGAGAGAGTGGCAGAGACAAAGGGAAGCCTCGGGGAGGCTCGTAAAACGGCAAACAAAGCAAAGAGATAGTGTGTGAGGAATCAAGATGGCAAACAGAGACAGTGGTGGGTGGTGAGAGGAGAAACTAAATGACAAGGAAACACAAGAGGAGAGCGATACAAAAACAACAAAACGGAGGAGTAACAAGTTAGGGAGGAGCGTTCAAAAATAGAGGTGATGCAGAGGAAGAGTTTGTGTTTTTATCTGTCGATCCCATTCAAACAGGAGAAAGAGAGGAATGTGTTTGTGTGTGTGTTTTTATTTATAGAGACTAGGATTCTGGGTAAATCATTTCTATCAGGAGCTTGTGTTTGTCAGATCGTCTAACAGCATCTAAAACCCCCCCTCCACGCTCACCTTTTGATTGAAATTTGTTGGTCCCAATTAAGTCCCAAGTCAAGAACAAGTCCCAATCAAGTCTTAAGTCAAGACCAAAAAGTCCAGATCAAGTTCCAAGTCAAGACAAGCAAATTCCAAGTCCCATGTCCAGACCAAAAAGTCCAAAACAAGTCCCAATCAAGTCCCAATCAAGTCTTAAGTCTTGACCAGCAAGTCTCAATCAAGTTCTAAGTCAAGACCAACAAGTTCCAGTCAAGTTCCAAAACCAGACCAAAAAGTCCCAAGTCAAGTCCCCAGTCAAGACCAACAAATCTGAATCAAGTCTTAAGTATTGACCAGCAAGTCCCAATCAAGACCCAAGTCAAGACAAACAACAACAGGTTGCTGCTGTCCATCCATTCTAATGTCATCACGTAGCTTAATAGAGCAGTTTGTAGCTTAAAGAAGAAGGACAGCTAAGCAATATGACATGATTAATAAAAACAAGGAGGAAGTGCTACTTGGATCTGACAGTGATGAAACACAGTGATGCACAGGTAGGCAAGGCACAATACCTTCTCCACAAGAAAATAAACTGACTCTAGATTCCCCAAAATATCAAGGCACAAAGTACAAAAATGAAAGAGCCTTTATTGTGACAGCTACATAACAAGTATTAACTGCACACAGATGTAGTGGGATGAAAAGTCAGGGGATCGCCAGACTTATTACAATACATCCTGTGGAGACCATGAAGGCCTGTACCAAATTGAATGGCAGTTCATCCAAGAATTGTCAAGATATTTCAGTTTGGAACAAAGTGGTGTAACAGTGGCAAAAAAAACTCAGTTGGCATGGTGGTGTGGTGGTTAGCACACATGCTTCCCACCTGGAAGATCCTGCCTTTCTGATATTTTAATACTTCTGGAAGAGAAAATCAAGTGAAAATAACTTGGGCTACTGCATTGTCAGCCAAGTTGTTCTTGTTCTTGTTTTAAGCACAAGAATACTAAATGCTTTGGAATTTATGCAATGTTTCTGTATCAAGACTCAGTCAACACTCAAAACAGCAACTTTGAGTTTAAATTAAGCTAGCAACTGTGAAATGTTTAGGTGTTGGCAGCAACAGTTTTTACAGCAGACAGACAGACACTGTGGGATTCAAACCCACGTCACGGTGATGTACTCACCCATCCGGACGGCAGAGAGGGTGTTGGCCTGGCTGAAGGAGAGCGGTGCCATGGTCAGCAGCAGGACAACAGCGTAAATCGACAGCAGCAGTGCTGGCAGAGCCGGCATCTTCCACTGCTCCTCATGGAGAATGGTCTGCTGGCTGCCTGTACCGCCACCTGCAGGACAGGCATTTATTAGTACTACATCTGTAACATATCATCTTATATCACAATTGACCACATAGCACATAACTGAGTCTTGATTTTAATTATTGAATTTAACCACCACACGTTTTACTGGGTCATTTATTACCACCTCAGCCTGTAAAAAATGCTTCAGACATACAAATCTCACCGCTGACAGTCAACATGCAGCAGCTTCACAGCTGCTCCATAAACACAAAACACAACAAGCACCGCTCACAACACAGTAACAATCTTCATGAGCTCCACAGAATGTTTTCATTTTATTCATCATCTGCAGTAGAGGGCAGAAACCTTATCAGCTGTGAGGAGTTTGCTTTTATTAACCCTCGTTTGGACTATTGCAACTCTCTCTACACATGTCTGATTCAACAGAGTTTATATAAATTACAGCTTTTCCAATATGCAGCAGCCAGACTCCACACCAAAACCAAAAAAAGAGAGCACATTACTCCATTTTTAGCTTCCCTTCGATGGCTCCTGGTAAATTTTAGAATTGATTTTAAGATTTTATTGATAACTTTTAAGGCCCTCTCTAGGCTCGCACCCAAATACATTTCAGATCTTCTGACACCATACATGCCTGGTCAGAACCTGAGGTCCTCAGCCAAGGCTCTGCTATCCCTTCCAGATTCCAGGCTGAAGACCAAGGGTGACCGGGTCTTTTCTGTTAGGGCCCCCCCCCTCTCGGGAACAACCTCCCTGAGGAGATCAGACTGGCGAGCTCCTTATCCTCTTTTGAATCCCTCTTAAAAACACATTTTTATGTGCACTTTCACAGGCTTTGTGGCCTGACTTCACTTTGTCTGTTTAGTCACTTCTTAAAACCTACAAAGGCATTCTCTTCAATCTGATTTGATTTATTATACTCTCTCATATGTAACTCCTTTTTCTCAGTGCTGTGTAACTGCTATACTGTTTTTAATTTTCACTTTGTAACTTTGTTTCGAAAAGTGGTGTATAAATAAAGTATAAAAAAGTGAAAATTTGCTTGTTCAAAAACAACAACCAGAAACAACGTCAGAAAATTGCTGATAAATGAATGTGAAAAAGCTACAGAAATTCAAAAATGCGTGTTTTCCCTCCAATTGAACCCTCCAATACCACTAAGCCAATATTATTCACTCTTAAAAACAGATGATTTGTTTGTATTGTTGCCAAATTGTTACAACAGAGGTCATTTTGGTCATTTTGCTAACAAGGTGAATGGACTGTACTTGCATAGTGCCTTTCTAGTCTTCTGACTACTCAAAGCGCTTCACACACTACATATCACATTCACCCACTGACTGCCAACTGCTCATCAGTTGAAAGAAACTAACTAAGCTTTCACACACCGAAGGCACAGCCCTCGGGAGCAATTTGGGTTTCAGTGTCTTGCCCAAGGACACTTTGATATGTGGGCTGGGGGAAGCTGATATCGAACGGCCAAACTTCCGATTGGTGGACGTCCCGTTCTACCACTAAGCCACAACCGCCCACAACAAACAAGGGGGGTGGCATCCCCCCTCAAATTTCCTACTGCGTGCAGTCAAAGTTGCTAAGCGGAGAATGCCACCACATTTCACTAAACACACTGAGAAATATGAGTATGTGACAAATAAATCCTTGAATCTCTTGACAAAAAATACTGACATGAGAACAAGCAAATCATAATTTCAACTTCATCAAAACACAGTACAGGTGATCGCATCGAGTAAGACTGAAAGGAGGCTTAACCAACTGAGACTCTGCAGCGTAAACATACTGTTCCACTGCTGAACACACATGTTGGCTGTGATCAACAGTTTTGTTGTTTGCCGACTAAAAGAGGACAGAGAAGAAGAGATTGAGCAGTTTTTCTGTTGTTCAGGCGCTTCAGTGTGGATGAAGATCTTGATGAAAACGACCTGTAAAGGGCACAGGTTGTTTTTTACATGGCTTAGTGTGGATGTAGTCTGAGAGAAAGCAAGGGAGATAGAGAGAGACAACATGAGCTTGAGAAGACTGGAGAAAAGGACAGGCAAAAGGAGAAGAGGAGAAACAGAGACAAAATGTGAATATGAGAGGGAGGACAGAGGAAAATGTGAGAGAAGACAGAGACAGGAAAGGAAAAAATCAATGGCAAGAGAAGGAGAGCCAGACAGAAGGAGAAAGAGAAATGAGAAAGCTTGAACGAAAACATTAGAGAACAAAAGTGTGTGTGAGAGATCAAGAGACTATCACATGTTGCAGAGGGAGCGAGAGAGATTTAAAATGGCTGAGCGAGGGAGCATGACGAAACGAGTCCAAATCTTCAAAGTAGATTAGAGAGACTAAAGTGCGATTTTTTCATTAGTGGGTGTGTGTGTGTGTGTGTGTGTTTGCATTTAAGTTGTCAGAACAACAACACAGTGAGCGCAGAGCCTGGACAAACATCTACCATTGTTCAATCCCATCATGCAACTGCTTCATCTTTTCATCTCTGCATGGACAGTAGAGTTATGCTCCAACAACACGTTCTTCATTTGTTTAATCCGCCCCTCACTAAATGTTTATCGCCGCCCTGCCAATGAGGCATCCCACATGAATTTAAATGAGATTCCCAAATGGAATTTAAATTGGCTCGAGTCGAACGGGACGGGCTCGATGGCAGAGAGCGAGACACAAACCGCCGAGAGATGAAGAGTGAAAGATAAGGAAGTAAGTAAAGTTTATTTAGTATAGCACTGTCACAAAGTGCTTCACAAGAGTAAAAGTGTTAAAAATGAAACCATAAAAACAGTTTAACAAAATAAAAAATAAAACAATAAAACATAAGCAACAACAGACCTTAAAAAACACACACAAAACTACAAACACTGGACAGCACGAGGCGAGACAGGCCGGTTTGAATAAATGGGTCTTCAGCTGCTTTTTAAAGGCGTCAACAGAGACCGAAGAACGTAAGTCAATAGGAAGCGTCCCACAGTGTCAGAGCCACCGCTTCAAAGGCACGATCACCTTTTGTCTTCAGTCGAGCTCGAGGAACGATCAGTAAGCCCTGGTCAGAAGACCTAAGTGACCTACTGGTGATATAAGGGTGGAGCAGGTCAGAGATGTACTCAGATGCCTGACCATGCAGGGCTCTATATGTGACAACAAGAACCTTAAAATGAATCCTGAACCTGATGGGAAACCAATGCAAAGACGATAAGATGGGTGTGATGTGGGTCGGCCTGCTGGACCTGGTCAACAGCCTTGCAGCAGCGTTCTGGACCATTTGTAGACGGTCCAGGGACGACTTGCTGAGGCAGGTGAAAAGGGAATTACAGTAGTCTAGCTGGGATGATATACAAACGTGAATGATCATCTCTAGCTCGGGTTGTGATACAACAGCCCTGCGTTTGGCAATGTTTCTTAAAAAGAAACATGTACGATTCAATGATTTGCTATGTTGATTGAAGTACATAGACTGATCACATACAACACCAAGATTTCTGGGATTAGACTGTACAGCTGAAGAAAGGGACCCAATACACTGAGCAAATTCGAAGCTATGCTATATGAAGCAATGATAAAGACCTCAGTCTTACCTGCATTTAACGGTAAAAAGTTGTTAGCCATCCAGTCCTTAATGGCAGTCAGACAATTGTGCAAAACATTCAGTTTGTCAGTTTCATCAGGCTTAAAAGAGACATACAGCTAAATATCATCAACGTAACAGTGATAAGAGATACCTTTAAATGTGCTAATAAGATGGCCTAAGGGAAGCATATACAAAGCAAATAATACAGGGCCCAAGACAGACCCTAGGGGGCTACCCTATCCGAGAGATAGGAGGAGAACCAGTCCAGGGTGCTCCCAGAGACACCACCCACCCACTGCCTAAGCCTTTCAATCAGGGTTCTGTGATCTGCAGTATCAAAAGCTGCACTAACATCCAGCAGCACTAAGAAGACATCATTACGTCATCGGAGAAGAACTGTTTCAGAGGAATGCTTCTGACGGAAACCAGATTGGAATTTATCTAAAATGTTGTGTTCAGTCAACATGGCAGTGAGCCGTGAACTTTCTCTAATATTTGTTATATAAAAGGCAGCTTAGACATAGGCCTATAGTTTTTGGGAAGGGATGAATCAAGGTTGTTGTTTTTTCAAAAGAGGCTGAACAACTGCATGTTTAAAATAAGCTGGCACACAACCAGATTGCAGAGAGCTATTTACAGTATAACAGCGACCAGGCATGGACCAATAGACCCAAGTACATTTTTGAGCATGGACGTTGGTAAAATATTTACACGGCTTGAGAAAGGTTTATTACTGCTCACCAGATCAACGAGGTCTTGCATGGCGGAAATAAGGTTTGCATCCTCAACCATATTGTAATAAAGATGATGAACTTGGAGCTTAACGGATAATCCATTACTGTTCCTTCTTAGCCCACCAAGTTTGCAAACTGGTTAACCTGCACTTAAAAATAATATAAGCCAAAAAAGAGACTATTCTTGTAGGAGTCCTGAGCAGCATACCTTCAAAACAAACTGCTGTTTGCCAACAATCATGCCAACAAAGTGCATGAATTAATTTAGAAAGCGAAAGAAAGAGATGGAGAGCAACAGAGACAGTGAGATGGAAAACAAAACATTACGGGAGAAGGATTGGAAAAGAGACAGAGAGATAGAAAAGGGCAGGAAACAGCAAAGTCACAAATAAAAAAAGAAAGGAAAGAATATGAAGGCAACAATCTGAATGACAGAAAATTGGGCAGAAAGAGACGTGATGGCGAGCTGAGACAGGAAATGAGAAATGGCTGCAGGCAGAAATAAACAAATGATGATAACAATTAATTAGGGTCTTTTCTGCAGGAAGTGCTATCATGTCAGCTAGCAAACAGAGCCGGCGGGACCCCGCTGATATCAACCGCCACTGCAGTTCACCGCAGCAGCTCCGAGGCTAATCACAGCCTCAACTCTATTAACTGCTTTCAATCCCATCTCATTTTACATTGGAGGCATTTAGCTGACACTCATTTGCAGCGACTTAGAGCGAGAGCAGTAAAACAGGAGGCTTTAAAGTCCCGGTTCATCAGCTTTACAAGTGAAGAAGGCGAGGGTCGGAGCAGCGGCAACCAGAGACCAAACAAATGCTCCTGAGGACATATGAGATGATATTTGTGGATGATGAAGAGAGTGAAGAGAATAAGTCTGAGTGGTGTTTGTTGGTGTAGAAACACGACAGCTCACCACTGAGTAATAGATGTTTTTGTAACATCATGGACTTCAAAGATTAGGTTTTCCAGACAGGGAATGTCGGGGAATTTGATAAAAGTCTGCAGGAAAGATTAAGGAATTTTACTAACATCCAGTTAAAAGGAGTGTTTATCTAAATGATACTAACGTATTTAGCCATGAAGATAATTTCAGGTTAATTTTCATCACTTCAGGGAAAACACATACTTACTACTTACTGGGCGTTACTGGGCATTTGCTGAACTGATGCTGTCATTTTTCTTGGGAGGACAGTCTCCTAACCCCACTTGACTAGGGAGGTAGCGGTGCACTCTGTATAAGCAGGTATACATGTATACAGAGAATGTACCTACCTAAACATTGCAAGAAATACGTATCAGTGTCCATCTTGCAGAGTAAAGCTGCTGCCAACAAAGTATCGTTTCATGTAATCTGAGGTGTTTTCTGGGCAGCAGAGACTCTTACTCCCTTCCCTTGCTGATGTTCTGTAACAAAATGGATGAGTATAGTTAAAACACTTGTAGCCAGCTAACTGACCATTCACTAAACCCAAAAATTGTCCAATCATAGCCCTAGGAACTATAACTAGGCACGGCAGACCTGTCAAGCTTTGAATTTCTTCAGATGTTGAAGTGGTGTACACTGAGCTGTAGTAGGACAGACGTTCTGTATAGAAAGTCTTTTTTTAGCCTTTCCAGAACCCAAAATACAAGAAACTAACTAGTTTCCTACCTACAGTAGTAACCCAGCGTTACTTCTAAGGCCAAAGAGCATTTCATAATACATTATTCTGTGGGCTCACAGGCTACATAAAAAAAGACATGTTCACGACCGGCACATTTAATCCGGAGTATTTCACTACTGTGCGGGAGCCGGCCCTGGATGATAATAGATCAGAGTTTTAAGCTAATGTCCATGGCTCTGTCCTGCTCTACTGGATTCAGGAAAGTTAACCCTCCAACAACCCCAGCCAAACACGTTATCCCACATAGCATTACGTCCTCGCCCAGAAGCCTTTTCTCTTCTAACTTTAAAAGGTAAAACATACTGTTTGGAAGTACAAACTAATTCTTCACAAACGATCACTAAACCAAACTATTTTTAAAGTTGTTGATTTTAAATCTGATTTATCAACATCAATTTAAACACAACTTTTCGCCCAAATATGTAACATATAATATATATTTTACTGATAATATCATTTGGAATAATTTTCTTGTTGGTGTAACAAGCTGAACTGTCTGACCGGATGAGTCTCCACTGTGACTCTGTGCTCTGGATGAAGAAATATTGTATTGACACGTTTTAAACGTCCACTCAGACAACTTCTGTTGTGTGATCATATTGTTATCCCATAATAAAACACAAATACCAACACATTCTGACCACCAAACAGCTGCTGTTTGTCATGTTGAAATGCAAGTAAAGGTGATCACAAGCAGCAGATGTCTACACAACGCGACACATTCACACTTCCTGTGTAGACGGGAAGATAAAAGACAAAATTATGGAGTCAGATCTCTTCCTTGTTGTTAAAACACATAAGGTCGATAGCACTTAATGAAACTTTGTGAACTGTCTGACAATTTAACGGGAATTAAAGAAATGACACCAGCGTTGTTGTGATCAACGCCACTCAGATCTCAGCAGGTGCTGAGATTTCAGCTGTCCCCTCTGCAGGTGTGTGAAGACAGCAATGGTTTACTTTCAGATTAAATACATAGATTATGGAGCTATGGGAGTCAAGGGGGATGAGATGGAAGCAGCAGTATACAGTATCACCTACCAAGATACCGCAACAGCACTGCAGGGTATTTAGGCAAAGGTGGTAAAATGGTTAAATAATAAAAACCCTGCCATAAACCCGGGACATCAGTGTTGATCCCAGCCCGACCACCACAGCCTGGCTTTACACTGCACTGCATGAACATCACACACTTTCTGTTTTGGCTCTCACTGCTACCAGTCAACAGAAATCCCTGAAGGAGAGCAGCTTTAGAGATTGAGCTCAGCAGGAGAAAAGGATCTGCAGCATTTTAAACTGAACTGAAGCCGCTTCGGTCAACATGAATACATTTTGTAACACAAAAGGTTAGAACGCACGCCTTCTAATCTTCAAAAACCCAAACTCTCCAGCCCCCTCCGTCTGCAGCTTCACCATCACAGCGGTGCTTTAAAGGTTATATCGTAAATTTGACTTTCCTGCTTCATGCCTGACCTGCTGTTAGCTCATCTCATTCAGCTAAAAAGTGGAAACATCAGAGCTGCTGTGAGCTTTTCTGATATGAAGAACGATATCTCCCACACCTCTTTTCAGATGCAATGAAAGAGGGAAAAAGGCTCCAACCCAACAAAAGAGGAGTGCTCCGGATAAAGCACTTTGTCTGTTGGGTAATGGCCTTTAATGCTCACCTAAATATAGGATATTAGCTTTCTCTCCCTAGAGTGGATAAGGAGATTTTGTTTTGCAGCGGCCGCATCATGAAGCACAGAGCGTTGCTGACTCAAACCATTATAATGACATGATAATCCCTTCATTTAGCTGCTGACACACGCCACCATTTCCACCTCTGAAAACAGCAGGAGGGAAGAAGGAGGGAGGTTCGATTCCTGCGTGTAACGTCTGTCTGCTTTAGAAAAAATGAAATGAAGAAACCCGGCGCCCTGCGGTACAGGCAGCGCAGGAAACAGCACGGTGCAAAACAAGAGTGACAGAGTGAAGAAAATGGATTTCTCACAGCAAAGGAACATTGGTGTTTATTTTTCAATGGAATCCTACAACAGTTCAAAGTCTGTTTTATATCAATGTAGTTTCTAGAAAAATTTGGTTAACACTTTAGTTACCTACTATTTCTCAGCTATAGGAAGCGCCCCCCATGAGTAACAGTCAAGTGTAGATTTTTATGCAATAAGCATACTCCTGAAGAGGTTTATATACGATAAAGTAGAAGAAGAAATAGACAGACAAGACAATATGAACTGGAAAGCATGCAAAGGCACAATCTTCTAAAGGTCTAAATGTTTTAACATTCAACTAAGTGCAGCCGCTGATTGCAAAAAAGTAATATGAAAATAGTAAAAATGTTCAAAGATGTCTTCAATCAACAAAAGCTTTGCAGCGCTTCCTTGGCCCAAGGCTTCCACCAAATTTCAATGAAATATGTTTATTGTTTTTGACTCATGCTGCTAACTTAAAATGAATAACAAAAACTAACATGAACCATCTTTACTTCATTGAATTTATTCATATATTAAGACAGATTATTAAACTGATTCGGCTTCTCTGAGGCCGTTTTCATGTTGGGTTTCTTAGTTTAAGTTCAAACCAGTCCAACAGATTGTCCCTCCTTCATCGATGCCTGCTGGAGTTCCAGGATGCACAAAATATTTAGATAATTAGAAATCGAATCTGCACAGTCCGCTTTCTGCTGTACAGGGCGTGTAATTATGTACAAGATTTGTCTAAATATCTCCACACCAGTGTCACCAGTAGCAGCATATTTATTCAACCTTCAGGATTAATTAAATGCTGAACTGTGAGCCAGACTACAATGAACGTATGTAATTAGTCATTTAGAATCACATTTGCGGTAAATTACCTCAACATGCCTCCATGTTCACAGTTCATCCACACTTATGAATAAAACAAAACTAAATACAGACGCAAATGTCCCCCGAGTCATCGCTGGCTTTTATAGATTACTGCTGCTGAAGAGCTGAAGATGGAGGGATGACGGCAGAGGAGTGAAAAAACACAAGGATATATGAGGGATTACTGAAAAGAAAGGAGGAAGAGCAGCAGTAAAAGAAAAAATAAAGAACAGATGGTGGGGGTTTATGGGAAGAAAAACAACGAAGAGTTCAGTTTCCTGCCGTGTGGTGGTATTTATCTATTTTCTGGAAGAAAAAAAAAACATTATCTAAAGCTCATCGCTCAGTGGCAGAAGAAAAGCAGAGGAATCCATGTTGGTGGCACCAGCATTGAGACACTTATTGACAGCCTAAAGAGTTTTGCTGCACATTATTCATCAGATAATTTAGAAGCAGGAGTGGGAGGTATCGACAGGACACGGCCAGAGATGAGAAAAACAACAAGTGAAGAACAGGGAAAGATTTCCTGAGGTGTGAAACTGAAAGCTTCGCTATCAGCGGTTTGTCTAAAGCCCCATTCGGACGGGATGAGCATTAGAGGGGGAGGTACAGAATGAAACTCTCACTCAAATATAACAGCGGAAATTAGAATTAAAGGTCTCTCTCTAATAATAGCTTGTCTCAAATAAAGGTGGTCTTTTTTCGTGTAATATATGTCCTGTCCATTATTAGGGAACTTATATTTGTCTATAAGTAGATGAGAGAAAAAGAGTTCTTAAATGCCGTTTCAGCTCATACATTTGTGTACATTCACATAGTACAGTGTGTCATCACATCAGAGTGAACTGAAACTCCTTCTCCCCTGTCCAGCATCACATCCAATAATCTGCAGTCGTCACCGTGAGACAAGCACACCGAGGAGACACTGAAAACACTCTGAATCACTTAAAATGTCAAGTGGAATAAACCTGATGAACCTGCTGATATTTGTCTCAGCACAACTCAAGCAGAGGTCCGTAACTGAGCTTCAAACACTCGGCACAAACACGACAGGACGAGGACTAAACAACCGTCATCTGAAGTGTCTCCGTATACCATGACCATGTCAGGGTCCTCAGAGGGCAGAGAACCGCACACACACACACACACACACACACACACACACACACACACACACACACATGTTAAAACAGGAATGGATTCCAGGTCGTGTAAATTACGTGGGAGAGAGGAGGTGTCAGTATAAAAGATTGTCAGGTAATTTCAGTAGAAGCCGTGTGAGGGAGAAACATATTCCTGAGCAAACAGGATAGTCAGGGTGCTGATGGTGGATGGAAGATGAAAGCATGGAGAGATGAATGAAGGACAGAGAGAGAATGTCAGGTGTTTCATTTGAACTTTTTCTGATCAGCCAACTCTATGGTTAAGGTTTGGGCACAAAAACTATTAGACAAAGATGGTGGTCACGTTTAACAGAAAACAATGTTAACCGATGTGAACCGTGGGGTCAAAGTCCCATCC
Organism: Siniperca chuatsi; assembly: GCF_020085105.1. Classification (NCBI taxonomy): domain Eukaryota; kingdom Metazoa; phylum Chordata; class Actinopteri; order Centrarchiformes; family Sinipercidae; genus Siniperca; species Siniperca chuatsi. Next base: position 2,000,810 of record NC_058058.1, read on the forward strand.
ATCCTCCTCCCTAAGATGCCATAACAACACCCCCCTGTCACCTTTGTTCCTGACAGATAAAAGTTTTTATTTGCATAACCACTAAAGGTCCATGTCAGGTAAATGTAATGTGTAAAAGTAAAGTGTGTAAAGTGTTTGAACAAATGACCATCATTCTTGTCTCAGTTTTAAAATCTGAATCAGTAGCTGCGAAACACACACTGACACGGTCATTTGTTTTGTACAGTAATTTCCAAAAACAACACTTTCAATGTATATAAAAAATCCAGCTGTAAACTTGTAGCAATGACAGCATTCACATAAAAACTTGAGATTTCCATACATTTTCTACAACATCTGGAAGGAAGTTGGCACGTTACAAAAAGTTTAGGGCCGAGATTAAAGTTGAAATTCTGAGATTAAAAACTGAGGCAAAACAAAAAAAATCTGAAAAAAAGTCACGTAAAGTTTTTTCTTTCCTTTAAGTTTTGTCACATTTAGAAAGCCTTATCCACATTGCCTGACAGTGTCTCATATACTTTTTCTATCATGCCATCTTTTTTATGGCTGCACCATCCCATCAGATAGAAATATTCTACATTTCTCGCGCAACATTTTAGACACATATACCCCAAATTCATCCTGACATGTTTGGTTTGGACATATTTGTGGAAATTTTGAGATCTCCGCTAGATTTCAATTCTTCATTTCTTCGATTTCTTCTGCAGTTTCTCCTGTAGTTTTCTTTAGTTCATTTCTTGCAGATGATACAGAATGAAGAAAAACACAAAGACTGAAGGAGAAACCCTGCAGAAAGGGATGAGGACAGGGAGAGATGAATGTACGAGTGGAGGGCAGCTGCAGCGGTGTGAAGGTGACAGATTGACCCCTGGGTCTCCTCTGCACCCGGGAGAGTCAGACCGGCGGGGTGAAAGCTCCGGAGGCGAGCCAACAGGGAAAACAGCAAACTCCACTGTCAGCAAATATAGAGGAGGAAGAGGAGGAGAAGGAGAGGAGGACTGACAAAAGAGATATGGAGAGAGTGGGGGTGGGGTGGATTTTATGTCAATTAGAGAGGGAGAGGGGAGAGAAGTGTGGAGGTGTGGATGGATTTATTGTAAGTGAAAGAGGAGGGGGAGGACAGGACGGAATGAGTGTGCATGAGAGAGGAAGGTGAGAGGAGGAAAGAATTTACTGTAAGAGAGGAAAATAAGTGAAGGAGGGAAAGTGAAAGAATCAATGAACTGAACATTTCTTTCATTAAATTTTATGTTACAGTAGCTAGAGAGCAGATATTACTAACACTCATTTGAGTATAAAGTTTAATAACCAGAGAGAACAAAACTGCTGAACAGAAGCCAAAAGTCTTAAAGGATCATTCTGGTTTATTACTGTTTTTGTCTGACTGCTCGCGTTTCATGACCTCTGACTTTGTTTGATGTCGCCACGTCCCCGGATTTCAGCAATTACTTGGTGAGTATGGTTTTACAATAGAAATGGTGGGCAAGACTACAAACAATTTGCCGCTAACCACTACACCACAGAACCAGAACCTGGATTCAGTTGCACCATCTGTTGTCAGACTTGGCCCAGTGTTGCGGAGATGATCAGACAGATTGTAAACAAACTACCGGTTTATCCAGGTTATCCAAACTGAAAGTGAACCAGAACCAAAGACCCAAACCAACGAGCCACCTCACAACACATTCTACTGTTTTCTTATTGTCAACAAATCCCATGTTGCAGACCCAAACCAACAACGTGTCGGTCCGTCTCTCAATACTGTCTGACTTCCTGTCTGCGGCTCTCAGCTCCGAGCCCATTGGTTCCTACTGAAGACTTAAATCTTTAAAAACACTTCACAAATATATAGTTATATGAAAAAAGACTCTAGTTTTTATCAGACAAACAGGAGGAAATGGTGCATTTGTTGGGGACTATTTTCAGCGGCGGATTAATCGACATTTGGTGCTGTAGTGAGCGTTTGGGGCAGCAGGACGGTGTGTGTGGGACTGAGTAAGTCCGAATAACAATGGAGCTCTGTGGCACAGAGGAAGAAGATATATCAGGCTGCGATACTCACACAACACTTGTTAGTCGATACATTCACTGTTGGTTTGGGTCTTTTCATGAGATTTGTTGATAATAAGGAAAATATAAATTATCACCAGACAGCATCTCAGCTCTTATCTGAGTTTTAATTTCACAGCAGCATTACAGAGAGCAGAGACCCATTTATGAACAGAATTAAATTCTTACATAATTCTGTCTTGATCAAGCTCCGAGAGAGAAAAAAAGACTCAGACAAGCAAATCTCAGCCCTCTGGTTTCATTATGTGGAGAGCACGTGCTCCAATGTCAAAGACTGACCTTCAACAAACAATACGACGAGAGAGGCTGAGAGAGTGATGCAAAGAGAGAGAGATGTTGGGGGGAGGACAGGAAATACTATTGAGATAGTGACAGAAATGAGAACTAGAGTGACAGACAAAAGAAAAATAGAGAAAGACTTCATCCGGAGCAGACACATACAGAAGGATCGAGTGAAGATGTGACTTCATCCTCTGGATACAAACAACAGAAAATGTGAAAATGGAGCTCAGAGTGATTGAGCTCTGAACAAAGCCTGTATTATCATCACAACAGCTGTGTTTATGGTCTAGTCTCTGAAGAAGCTCAGTGTACAAGGAGAGAGAGAGATGTTTCACAAATCCAAACAAGAAAGCTTTCTCTTTAATAACTGCAGATACGACACACACACACACACACACACACACACACAAAAACAAGGGAGATGTTTGCTTTAAACAATCTGCTTTTAATCTGCAGTGGAGCAAGAACACACACAATACTACTGTGTAAAGTAAGTGTGTAAGTAATCAATATATTTTTATATTAATAATAAATCAAACTACCCTGTAATGTGAAAGGAGCGGCTCACAATGACAAACCCGCAGAGATTTCTGAACTCTGCAGCTTTCTGAGTTCTTTTAGACCAGCCGGGGAAGAAAGCGGACCATCTAACAGCTTAAGAGCCAGATATGTTTCTCCATAACGCCTCCCAAACAGAAATCAGCTAACATGAACACAATGTCAGGCTGTGCAATGAAGTGAAAATGAAATGACACTTCAGTCTGGCTGATGCAGTACTTGCATGAATATACTTGGTAACTTTCCACCACTGCAGCAGAGAGAGAGGTTGGCTGAGGACGCAAAGAATGAAAAAGAAAGATTAGAGAGATAGAGGAAACAGAAATATGATACAGAGCACAGACGGACAGAGAGTGAAGAGGAAGAGGATAAGAAGAAGAGCAGAGTGACGAACAGGTTTGTCTCCTGTGGGATCATTCACACCTACAACCGTCTCCTCTGAGACATCAGCTCCTCTGCAGGTTAACACCAACAGAGAGGAGAAAGACACCTCAGGAGGAGCGTCTGTGGAGATGAAACACAGGAAACACCAGCCGCCCCAACAGGTCGCACACTGCGGAGGAGAAGTTTGTCGTCAGAATACATTTATTTTTATATTTGCTGGCTCAGAAGTTAAAAATGTGAGGATTTCCTGCTTTTCACAGATTCATTATCAGTGGAATACTTAGAATTTTGAGGCTGAGACATCAGTTTGGGTTCACATAACTTCTGACAGCCATTTAATTATGATTTGACTCTTTATGTTTTATTGAGCACATATGAAAGACATTTCAGCCTTAACATTTCACATGTTAATGAGTAAAACCATTTCACGTGTGATAAATCAACTCAAAAACGCTGATATTTGACAGTTCTGCAAAACCCTGGAAAACGTTCAGTAACGACAGTTTAAAAATCCTGCTAATGGTAACTATGGTATGGCTAACATTAAGGAAAGATTGGGATTATGAATGGTAAACTACGGTTATAGCGGTTATAGTCGATATGTTTATAATAACAATGTATCAAATAACAATAGAAAACAATGTGACAACGTGAAAGGGGTCACTCGTAGTGATGAACGTCTACTTCCCCTTCCCCACAGGTACGCTCTTCCAGGGGAGGTGGCCACCAACTGCATGCAAGCATAAAGAGATCCTCAAGTTTAAATAAACAATGTGTGGTTATTATTAAAGATGGCCCTGAATTAGTCATCAAATCAATTTCTGTACTTTTAGCTTTTTACTATCTTCAATCACTTCGTCTGGATGAAATAACAGATAAAGCCAGATAAAAGTATCAAACCAGCTGTTAAAAGGCCGAGACTCCCCGTTACATTGTCCCACCCACATTTGCAATGCTTCCTACGCCCATGACGTGCACCCACAGCAATCACACTGGAAATTAGACTCAAGCAACACCTACACAATATTCAAACACAGACTCTAGACACACCACTAGTCAAACTCTTTGCACGCACTGACAAGACCAACCTTCACATCATGATACTGGAAACAAACCTCTTATGGTCCACCGAGCAGAGGAGGAGGAGGAGGAGGAGGAGGAGGAGGAGGAGGAGGAGGGGAGGAGGAGAGGGGGAGGCCTTTTGGATTAAAGAATTACAAACAAGGTCTCCATCAGGCTTCATAAAGATTTACCACATCAGCCAGCACTTTACAGTCCTATTGTGATCTGGTTTGTTGTTTATAATTGTTCCCTTCCCTTTCCCTTTTGGAGCACTTAACAGATTGTTGTGGCACTTAAGACCCATACATGGTACTTCAGACCCCCACCACCAATTACACTTCCTTTAGTCATCCTTTAAGAACTCGTGAATTTGTTTTAACCATTAATTATTTGTCTAATTTTGTATATTTTTATGTGTTTTGATCAGGACTCATCCATCTCTGGGCCTCCCTTCTTCTTCTCGAACGGCACCCATTCAACCCAGACCCGGACTCCTGACCCCTGACCTTAACCCCTTACCCTAGTAAGGGGTTAAGGTCAGGGGTCACACAAATTTGATGGCAGGCTTTAGATTTTAGCCTAGGCATGTCCAGTTGTTTTAGTTCTGACGCTGCATTAGGATTTACAAGAATGTATTCTTATGTACTTCTGTGACATACAAATACACTGAGCTGGTTTTGACACAATTCTTCTGGATTTAACTGCGCAGAGAAGTGATTCTTAACAAATGGAAAATGTGTTCTTTGATGCTGCTCCATCAGCAAATGTACCATGTAAAACACACTCAGATAAAAACGTGTGCTCTGCTGCCATCACGACAACCAGCAAGGCTTTTATTCCAGCAGGAATCCAGATGATTTGACTGCCAACATGGTCACTGGTGACGGGATGTAACGCCAAGCTGCTTTTATTTGTTTCAGATGGTGTTTGGACTGAAACTCGGTACAAAGCAGATTGATGAGGAAAGATTCTGTGTTGAAAGAACTGTTTTGGCTTTTATATTTCTTCTTTGGAAGCTTCTCGATTTGGAAACGTAATTTGGGTTACAGTTTACATACAGCAGAATAATTTGTCTCCAAAATGAGATGTTCTCTGTTGAAGTTCAACTTTATCATACAAATATGAAAAGGGTCTATCCAATTCTAGTTGAGTGTTGAAGGATCACAGATAACTGAAGTCCTAGCTTCACAGACTTGGACGTTGGCAGAGCACCCGACCCCCGTGCCTATCCTGGCAGGTTCAATTGACTACAGTTAACTACATGTAAAATACTACTCCAATAATATTAAAACAAGCTTGACACAGTTTATAACAGATCTCTTGACAGCAGCCACGTGGAAAATCAGATCACTGAACTGCTAAAACTGCAAGACAGCCGAGCAAATGTTTGCTCTGCCAGAAATCCATCCGATCGTCCAACGGTCAGACTGATGATTGGTCGTCCAACTAATCACGCGTCGTGACCCCCCTCAAACCGACCATCAAAATGGCAGAAATTCAGCCCAATTCTAAAATTAGTCAGGGGAAACCAATTTAAGGACAAAAAAGGGCTGTAGTCATCACCTCCAAGTCTGAGGCCATGGTATCCAAAAAAGGCAGCAAGTGTGCGTTCCAACTGGCAGCTCAACCTCAAAAATACATATCAGTTCAAAAGTAGAAAAAGCAGTCGATGTCAGCAGAGCTTCATATTTTATTAAAATACTATTGCTGAAAGTTACTGGCATAGGCCCACCTCAGAGCATGGCCATGGTCCAAGTGCAGGAGTTCAAGTATCTTGGGGTCTTGTTGAGGAGTGAGGGTAATGCCAGGACCAGGCAGCGTGTATCAGCCTGATAGTGTCCCAACCCGACAGACGTGGGATGTTAGGCCCAACAATGGCTTGTGTAGGCCGTCATAGTGGAAGACAACCACCGTATCATGTGGACACCTCACGACGCCCTGACATAAACGCGAGCTTGTCAGCATTGTTTGTCTTTCTCGCCCCGTTTGACAACTTCTACAGCGTGTTCTGGGACACTGACCTGTAGCATTATATATCCCATGTGGCCTGGAACCGCCTCTGGAGGTGAAGCAGGTCTGGGCTACCTTTCTTGGTCTGCTGCCACCGTGACCTGGACTCGGATAAGTGTCAGAAAATGGACGGATGAATGGATAATTTCCTCCATGTCTTTGGGTGCAGCCTGTGTTTGAGCCTTGTTTTCGCTGCACCACACTGTGGCAGATTTCATTCCAGACTCACTGTAGCATTAAAATGCTGATCATGTCCTGGCAGATTCATTAGCTGTCTCATAAATATTGATTTACTGTCTATTAAGCATTTATAAATCCCTAAATAAATATTGAATTAATGTAAGGTTAAACAAGACACCATATCAGCATGCATCATCTTCTCTCCATCCATCCCTTCCTCTGTCTCTCTCTCCACTGCAGAAGTGCCCTCCCTCCTTTTTCAGCCTCCATCTGCCTTTTTTAACCCAGATATGATGAAGTGATTGACAGTTTGCCTTTGTTTGCCCTGGCCTGTCACCAGGACGAGACTCGAACTCGTAAAAAAGGCCAACGAGCCGAGCTGAGCGTTAATCAGACTGGTGCTAAAATTAAAACATGACTCCCTCTTTCGCCGCTGACAGGATCGTCCCCGTCTCTCTGGGAGGTATAACGCCGGGAGGAAGCTGAACCTTTTCTTCCTGTCTGTCGCTGTCGCTCTCCGTCACTGTCTGAGCTTCTGTTTATCTGCCTATGAGCTCATTTGTTTCCCTCTTTACTCTCTCTCTCTATTGATTTGACCTCGCTCTCAGTTTGTCTCTCGCTTTCCTTCTCCTTCCTGCCGTCTGCTCATATTAATGGTTAAAGTTGCGAGAGGAAAACGTTTCTCTGTGTTGAACCTGGAGGTAACTGCCTGAACTTTGAAGACTTGAACACACAGGGAAGCGTTAGCGTGATGGTGCATACGAGCATCCACTCCGCTGTCAGGAAGCTGTGGTCCTCTGAGCCTCCTCCCCCTCCTTCACTGCGTTGTTTCCGTGGCAACACATCTTCGAAACTTGCTGTGTGGATGTGACTGGCGGCCGGCACCGAGGGACGTGCAGGGGAGCCATGACTCAAATTTTTAGCTGGATGTGAGGTTACCCAGACTTTCCAAGAATATGATATTTTCACATACCATAGACAGACTTTAGTAAACTGTACACAGGTCCTAAATGTTTTCCCATGATGCTTTCTAAAGACGGAAACCAAACAGATGAGAGCAGAAAAGGATCTTATCTTTGTTGAGTCCGGCATTTCTCTGGATGTATAGCGTTTGCATTTTACTGAATTGCAGCAAAGTTTCATTCAGGGAAATACGATGCATCGACATCCAAGGTAGCGGCTCTGAAACTGTGGAGCGAGGCCCTGTTGCAGGAATGTAAAGGCGCTACAGAAGGGGGAGCATGCATGACCAGGGTAAAAAAATGACTTGTAAAATACAAGATGGATAGATTTTTGTACAGTAAGAAAAGAAAAACAGTTCATGCTCATCAAGTCAACACGTCACTCAGCTCCAACACAAAGAGCTTGAACTTGTATTTTACATTTACCAATACCAGTGAGGAAGGGCACATGAAGTTCATGTTTTTGATACTTATTTTTATTAGAATGACGTTCAGCTACTTTATTACTGTCATTGTTTTTATTTTTATACAGTACTACATTGGTGTATATTTTCTAACAATGTGGAACGTGTCGGCCCAACCCTGGGAACTTAACTTGCCTGATTGAGAGGTCTGGGGCATGGACATGTTTTAAGCATTCAAAGTGGAGGACCACAAATCTGAATAAAGTCTTTTTCCCAACCATGTACAAAGCAAAGACAAAAACAAAAATAACCCAAAACTGAGCATGAATGAATAAAAAGTAATGTCAGGATGCAGAATACAAATTCCAGTATCTTTGCAGACCTGCAGCTTTGGATATTAATAGAAGGAAAAAGACTCTCAAACTTTATCAGAGTTCATGCTGCACAAAAACTTCACATATTTGTGTATAATGCAGAATAAAATAAAGTCAGGCAGCATGCTGTTAAACTCAACACTTCATGCTGCTGCTTTCCAAGGTAAAATCCTTCCTCACTCAGTAACTGCCACCGGCTGGAGCTTCTGGGTACTTTTTTAACAAGGCTAGAAGTTCTTCTTCACCACCTTTCTTCCCAATAGATTAGTTTTATACTTTTACAGCAAAATGCATTTTGGGATTTTATAAACTACATTCATCTTTCAGGAAACTGTGTGTTCAGTAGGTATATCCTCAGGATGCACAAGAAGGACTGGTATTCAACGATTATATCACTGACAGGGAAATGAGTCTGTATTGTCACATCAGGTGGTCTGGTTTTTGAGTTTAGTAAAAAGAAATACCTTAATAAGAATGTAAATATCTTGAACAGTCAATATCTTTGTAAATATGGGATATATGAAACTTCCATTAAGGTGTTAAAGGTTTATTGTTGTTTCTTGAATGATTCATCTTCTAATCAGAGTAATGTGAAGAGTCTTTGAGGATTTTAAATCTGGCAATATAGAGCAGAGAGGACTTTTATTAAAGCCGTCTGAATATTCTGCACTGTACCGTTTGCATACAGTATGTGCTGTATGTTTGTAAAGGGTTATTCAAGTTTCAGTAAAATAAGTTAGAACTTTTCAAATGAATGTTTGTGATTAGAAAAAAATATAATGTTTTTATCATGCAGAGTTTTCTGCATTTTGGAAATCCTGACAAGACTACAAAGATGGTGGATGCACTATAGCTGCTTGAGTAAAGTCATCAGCTGCACAGTGAAATATCAGCAAAGGCCAATAAGGGTCAGCATTGTATGCATACGGTAAATTTCGGATAGTAAGACAGGAAATGTAGCCCCGTGTGGCTTTAAAGTCCTGCTGCTGGATCACAGCAACACACCGTCCGCCTCTCCCTCCTTTCTGTATTTCATTCCCTGTCTAATTAACTGGGCTGAAGGAGGAATATTAAGATGGATGGACGAGCTGGAAAGAAAGCAGTGAATACATGGAGGAGAAAAAAAGGCAAATGAAGAGCGATGGAGGAGTGGACGATGTCATTTCTGCACACACAATAGCAATCTGCTCTCTTACAGAGAACAACTGGAAAAGAGAAGAAAGGCTTTCCAAAATAAGCCGCGGTAATTGACCAAACTGACTTGTCGATAGACTAAATGACAAAGAGCACAACATTTAAATCAAATGACGCTCGTTTTGGAAGTGCAGCAGGTAACTGGTGTCACTGGAAGATGAATTTATCTAACAATGAAAAATGAGGAGTGAAGAATCAGCTGCCTCTGTAGAGTGATGAACATGAAATGATTAATTTTTATCACTTTAGATGAAGATGAATAAATGAACTGAAAGCGTTGCGGCTGACAGCGGAGGAATCTCAGACGTCTTAAATCACACTGACACTTCAACAAGATTTAGCTTTCACCTCGTTTTACTTTGTATGAATTTGAATATTTTCTCTCCTCCTAGTTTCTTGTCATTAAACGTTGTTAAATCAGAAAAATGGCTTATGAAGGAAGCAAGTGTCAGAAACGCCACGGGGCGGAGCCAGGCGGAAACCGGAGGTTCGACTGGCAAACTGAGCCGCATGGCGCCGTGATCACGCCATGTTAGCAGGTTGTGTTAGCATCCTCTGCTGCTCCGCTGTCGGACATTAAATATTTACAGGCAGCGCTAATTAGAGGAGGCACCGAGGATGAAAAACACACACACACACACACACACACACACACACACACACACACACACACACACTCTTCTCTGTCCACTGAGGCTCTGAATTATTCCTGTTTGACGGCTGCTGAACATTATCACTGCTGGTGAAATAGTTGTATAATGGTGGTAATATGGTGACTCATAATAATAGCAAAGCATATTTCTGTCTGTCTGTCTGTCTACCTGTTAATATCCATTTATTAGAGCCAAAAAAAAGAACAAACCCTTCCTTTGGGCAGCTTCAGGTCTGATTCGTCCTTGTGCTGCAGAGTCAAATCTACTGTGTCTCAATGACAAAATAAATTATTTCCAAAACAGCAGCACGCAGACTGAAATGACTGAAATCACTTTGTTGTTGAGTATTGGTGTTATTATTTCTCATTATGCAAAATGAGAAATGGAGGAGCTGCTCATACTTGGAAAGAAATATGGTGACTGCTGACAAATGAAACCAAAGAAAAGGAAAAATATTTCACTTCACTAAATTTTCAGAAAGTGTTGCTGTCACAGTTATGCCAGGCCTCACAGCCTGTAATCACCCACACCTGCTCCCAATCACACTCCTGCTCCCCATCAGTCCCAATCACAGCCGGTACAAAAACACTGCACTCGCCTCAGTCATGGTCCGACCTCGTCCGCGTTCAGGACTCTTCTTACCATTTAACAAAGAACCTCTTTGTGATAGTTTCCAGTGTCTCCTGTGGTTCCCCAGTCTCGGCTTACCTCCAGTGACTTCCCTACACCCACTTCCCCTGTCCTAACACTCTCCACTCCTGTCATCAAATAAAGTCATTCCTGTCACCCTCGGTGTCCCCCGCCTGTCTGTAATCGTAACAGTTGCTGTACTTGTTGCATTACTTCATTTATTTCTTGTACACTAACTGCCAAAACAGTATACTGTTACTTAGTACACAGGAGAATGTCCTCACCAAAAAAATAGAAAGCACCGTTTTTTTTTTGTTCAAATGCTTAAATCGACCTATGTTTAAGTTTTCCTGTTAAGTGACCTCTGGCGGTCGTGTGAATAATGAGGCAGTCCAGATCCACTATGAAACCCAGCACACCGAGTACCTCGCCTGAGCTAGCGAGCGTCAGCCAGTCCACCCGCGGATTCGCTTTCTTTCTCTCTCATTTCCCACAGTTTGCATCCCGTCTCCTGCCAGAAGTGTGTTTCCATCCGCCTGTTTTCATGCAAAGTTTCAGTTTGCAAATAAAAAAAAAACTGAAACTGTAAATGTTGATGGAGCGCTGAACAGCCAGTTTTCTCTTCCCTGTGGAAAGACGACTTTCACTACACACATCTAACCTAATAATTATTACAGGTTTAAAGATTTGGCCACAATTGAGACAGACGTACAAGAATTCTAAAGATGTATTCAGCCTAAACAGGAAGCTAATTTTTGCCTCCCTTGACTGCACAGATGTGTTTTTGCTGTAGCTTCTGTAGCATGTGTAATAGCACAGATCGCTGGGCTACCAGGAACACCTGTTGTTTCTGTTATTTACTTTAGGATAAGTGCACATTTCCCTTCCTTGGATCCCTATGTTTTTCACTTGAGTGGACGTTAATTTGCCGTCGGTTTTCACATCCACTCACGTCCTTCCATTGACTTTGTATGTAATTGCTCCGCCTCTAAATTTCCCTTTCTGTAGAGTCTGAAAACATCTGGTTATTGTGCAGCACTTTCAGTTGTTACTCCCTTCCATTTAGCAGCATGTGGTTGGTGAGGATTTTTTTTTTCCTGAGACACGAAAAAAGAAAAATAGATCAACATTTCAGCGACAGCTTTATAATATACTGTGTACAGTGTATGCACCATATAGAAAAGATTACAGTCATTATGTGCGCAGGAGTTATTTCCCCAAGCTGTCAGCACATTTACAGGGAAAAGGAGAAGAGGAGTTAATGCTCGGAGATGCGAAAGAGGCAGAAAAAACAGACGTGGCAATTGGGAGACATCCTCCGTTAATCACACGTCAGTGAGAAGAAGGGCTGCCATTTTCCCAGACTGCACTGCAGCGGGAACATTGTCTCCAGAAGCAGCAGCTCCGATGGGAATGGGATGATTACTGCTCTCCATTTGAATGCCACACACGCCTAGTCAGCTGGTAACAGAGTTCGACTCTTAACTACTGCAGAATAACCCTTTAATTAACCCTCAATAGATAACCCCGAACAGTGGACATTCTTAATCCAGATGTGACTGTTGAAGAAGTCACAGATTTCCGATGCTGAACTGTGTCTGAACTTTAAACTCCACTGAGGATAAAAATGGCTGGAGTCTCTCTGCAGCTGCCAGACTTGGAGAGGAATTGTTGAATGTGTCGACTGTTGGAAACCACCTGCAAAGTAATTTGGTTCTACTGCAGAGGTGCAGCTCTCTCTGGCTAATTAAAGCTGCTTAAAGTTTTAATTGAAACCTATTTAATTCTTTTAAATTTCCATATTACTTACTTGAAGTGGGATCTACTTTGTTTTTCCAAATGTGCTAGTGCCATTTTAAAGTTACATCTACTCACATTTTCTAGTTAGCAACTCAGTATTTCTTATATTCTACTGAGAATATCAATTCAAATAGTTAATTATATACTTTGGTAAAAACTTGTGTGGACCCTCCACCACTGGTACTTCCCTCGGCCTGAGGGTGGCAGCAGAGGAAAGGTCAGGTGCTCACCAAAGGGTTAGAGCCAGGGTCTTTAACAAGCGGATGGGCATGAACTCTCCCGGATGAATCATCAGTACAAACAAATAGCAACTGCATTGAAATAATAATAATATAATATAATCCAGGTTCATCGAAAAAAGCCTGTGTACATTAGAAGATAAGCCAACTACGAATCCCATCATGCATTGACCCAAGAAACAGCCAATCACGAGCTTCAAATTCAGCAACTATGGTGCAGTATTTCAAAATTCCAAGTGGGGAAAAACAATATTATTCAATATATATCCTGGAACCCGCAGCTCCTCCCACTTCACAATTATATTGGAACAGAATTAATAATAACAACAATTAATAAAACAAGATCAGTGTTTGTTGTGTGGGTGTACGTAAGAATATTGGCTGGGTTTACGTAAATACATCTTGTGTTTTGAACAAATGCAGATTAACTTCAAAACTAGATTTATTCATGTATAGTAAAGATACAAACTTAGTTTTTTTATTGTTAATATCACAGATTTAATTATGCTACATTTACATCCGCTCAGATTTATTTTTTCAGTGTGTCTTCAGTTAATTTCTCCGTGTAATGAAAATGAACGTGACAGTTCAATATTGACCTTGTGAATATAGTTTCACCAAATAATCTTAACTCAAAGTCATGTTACGAGCTTTTTCTGAAGCTTTCCACAGCAGCTCGGGGAGTTGGTATGGAACCTCAGTCACGTTCCTGGTCTCTGGCGTCTAATGTGAATGCCCTGCTTGATCTTTCTTTGCTGGTTGATGACCTTTAACCCCTTTCCCGTTGATGACGCCATTCACATCCAACAACAAAGACCATCCTTGAACGAACCAACAAGTGAGCTTTTACTGCTGCGGTTGAGCCATATGGAGATGTATACTGTGAAATGATTAATAGCTCTGGTTGTGTCAGACCTTTCCAGGCATTGTTGCTAATCAGTAAGCCAGACTGCTTTTATGATTATATTGGATTTAGATGATTTTTGTATGGATGTACTTTACTCCTTACTTTAGTCTCTACTCCACTACATGTCAGAGGGAAATATTGTACCTATGACTTCAATAAAAATATACAGATAATATAGACAGCTTTAATTACTAGTTACTTCAAAAATTAAAATGTTTGCATAAAAACATATGCAGAATTTATAAAATCTGATGTTTTGTTATAAATTAAACTACCTAACAGTTTATACAAGTACAGCTGAAATGATTAGTATTATATTAGTAACTATTTTGATAATCGTTAAGTCATTTTTCATGCAAAAACATTTCATGGTTCCAGCTTCACGCGAGAGGATTTGCTGCTTTTCCTTTAAACGTTTTTAATAATTGTAATGTTTTGTTAATAATGTTGAGGTTTGGACTGTCGATCGGACACAACAACATCGTTAAGGCGTCTCTTTGGGCTCTGAGTCGATGTGACGGCATTTCTCATTTTTCAGATAATGGAGAAAATAATCAGCAGATTAATTCATAATGAAAATAATCATTAGTTGCAGTCCGATACAGTTTTACATTTACATAAATACTTTTACTTAAGCAACATTTTCAATGCAGGACTTTTACTTGTAACAGAGTATTTTTACAGTGTGGTATTAGTACTGAGAATACTTCCTGCACCACTGTCAGGTATTTAATTCACTCAATTAGCCAAAACAAAGATTCTCATCTGGTTACTGTATCCATAAACTGCCAAAGTTTAATATGTCTTGACATGAATCAATATTGTGATTTTAGGGAGGATTGTGTCCATATTCCTCCCCTCCAGTCCCTTCAACTGCATCACCATCTAATAGTGTATCTTCTCTGAAAATAAAGACGACCAAATGTTAACTCCAGATCATTTACTATCTCAAGCAAGTTTCAGGTTTCTGCAAGTTGCTTTTTCGCCTGCTGGACTGACCTGAAACTGAAGCAGCCGCCTGTTTGTTATCTGAGCTGCTGAGACTGTCGACAGTGTTGCACCTGTGCTCAGGTGGGACAGATGCAGGAATAAGACTCTGACAAAGATTGGAGGAGAATGAAAGAAAGAGAGGAGGGTTTAAAATGTACCGAATTTTAAACTGTGTTAACGTTTGGGAATCAAATCATTCCTCTGCTGTGATTCTGTTTTATGCAAACAGCATTAAAACATCTTAATGAGGAAGGGAGGACGCGCTGTAGCATTATACATTTTCATCAGATTAATATATTTTTCTTTGTTTTTTGTGGTGACACAATTTTTTTTAATCTCTGTCATGTTTTTCCATTTTCACTTTATCCTGATTTACATCACATTGTTGTACATCACTGCATCTCTCCTCAGAATCAACTTTCCAAGTGTTTTTGATGATAATAAACCTATAAATACTAATAATATATAAAGCCTCCTCTTCACTGCTGCTGTTAATCTTCCCTCACTGCAGCTCAGACATTAATAACTTTGGAATAAAAAATGACAGAGGTGAATTGGGAAACCGTTTAAGTGGAGAGGCTTAAAAAAAATGGAAGGAAAAAAATAAAAACCCTAAATTCTCAGACTCCCACGCGTGCTGATAAAGTCCCGGCTTCTGCTTTCTCTCCTGGTGTAATTATCCAAACCAGTCAGATATCGTGCTGCTAAATGCCAACTCTCTTATTAATCACCCATACACACACATCATTTAGCCTGCATGCACGTGCGTGTGCGCGCCCACACACACACACACACACACACACACACACACACACACACAGTTTTAGCTCATAATGGGACGGTTGCAGAAGCCAAATTTGGCATTAAATGTAAAAATCCCCCAAATACACATTTTCTATCCTTCTCTTTCTCTATTTTTACATCCCTCCATCTTCCCTTCCTCCCTCCACATATCTGTGTCTTTCATCACTTCAATGCAAACAGCTTCATGGTAAGATTTCATTTGCATTGCCATAGTAACAGAAAAGACAACAACAAAATTAATATTGCGAGAAATCATCCTAATATGAAACACAGTATCTCCATGTCTGGCTTTTTCTCCCTTCTCCTCCCTCTCCCCCTGTCCATCTCCACCTAGCCCACTCCATTTACCTCCATTATGAAATGACCCATTAAGAGCAGTCAATCTCTTTGATGTTGTTTGCCTCATCGTGCAGCTCCAACATCAGCCGAGCATTAATACCTGAGAGGACGGTCATTAAAGGGATTATGGGTACAACTTGGGGCCGCGCTGCAACACTCAAAAAGCCATAATGACGGAGCGGACCGCCCCTGAGGGCGTCATGACTTCAACACTGCGGTTAATGACGCAGTGTGATGGAGAAGAATTTCACAGGTACGTTCATTTTGTTTGCTGTCTATAACAAATATACAGGTGTGGGAATCTATTCCTAATAAATAATACTGGTTATAAGTAACACATGATGTGGGAGGCACAGGTGTCCACATACAGCACAAACCAAAGGATTCCTGAACGGGACAAAGTTAAGGTAATGTGTTAGATTGTTTTAAAACCTCTAGCCTCTGCTACATGAAATTAATTTCACTTTATCTCTTTTTGATTGCCCTGGTGAGCAGGAACGTTTGTGTTGGTGGCCAGATTTTTATTAAACAATGTGTCTGATTACAATGGGAAAAAAAGTTTAGCTGTTTAAGATCACAAGTAATGTCGGCTGGTTTAATTCCTTCAAAGTTGATGTCATGACCAGTTTCACGCTGTATTTTAGACTGCAGAACTTCCAGATTCACATAAACTACTTGTTGGAGGGTGAGACTGTAAACAACCCAAACATCTTTGTTTTTACTGTCAGAGAAAATGCGTTCAGTTCAACTTGCAGTAGCGTTGCTATCGTGCGAGTGCTATCGTCATACAATAGTTTATTTTAAACAAATTTCTTTAAATCTGTCAACTGAGCCAGAGGGTTGGCTATGTTAGCTTACATTTTCTAAAGACTCCCTGTGTGAAAGAAAATGATTTTTCTTGCTTTGTGCCCAGTGACACCAATATTCACAAGAAATTGTTGAAAGAATAAGTCGATTAAAACAAGGCAGTAAAGTCATCAAGCAAACAATACTGTGGTAGTTTAGGTGTTGTCACTTCCTGTTTTATTTTGTAGTGTGTTCCTTCCCTGGTGTTTCTTGTAGTTTTTACTTCCTGTCTTTGTTTTCCCTCCAGTTTCGATTGTTGGACCTTCCTTGATTGTTTGCACCTGTGTCTCATCTCACCTCCCCTAGGGTATTTAGTCTTGGTCTCTTTCTTTGTTCAGTGTTGGATCATTGTTGTTAAGGTATGGTGTTATTCCTGCCTGATGTGATTCTTACCGTGAGTTTTGTTCCTGTCTTGTGAGTGTTGCTGTTTGGCACTCCTTTTGTTGTACCTGGTTCCTGTGCCCAGTTCCCCAGCATTCTTACTGTGAGTTTGTAATGGATTCTTTGTCTCCCTTCTCCTGGAGTTTTGTATTTTGCCTGCTCCCTTGTGAACTGTTTGCCACCTTGGACTCACTCCCCTGCTTCCACCACTGCCAGCCAGTAACCTGTCTGCCTTTTGCCTGTTCATTACCAGTCTGCCTGTACTTGCCTACATACCACCACCGAATAAACAGTGTAGTCACCCGTCTACTTCACCCTGATACCGCCCTGTTCATCTGCTTTTGGGTCCACTACACAGCACATACGACAAATACAACTTTGGACTTGGTGTGAGCACGAACATGGAGGAAGTTATCCTTTTAGCTTATTCAATTTTGTTCAGTTCTTCTCTGATATGACAAAAAACTCCAAAAGACCTTGAGCATGCTCCAACAGGATCATCAAGTTTGCCGACGACATTCTTCACCACCTGAAAACCTTTCATTGACCTCACCAAGGTCTACTTCTTTTACTTGTACAAACTACTGTACTTCTCTCTCAATTTCTAACACATAAATGTGATTTTTCACCCTACTCAACTCTTTTTGCAGTGTTAGGTTGTAAAAACATCCTCCCTCTTTTTCTCTTGTTATTTTGGTGACTCGACAAACAGACAGGAACTCCTTGAAAGACGAATGCATAAATTACCTATTTGCCTCTTGTCTGTCTTCCTCTCTCTGCATGTCTCTTCTGACACTGTAATCTTTTCTGTATACACAGGAGACTTATGTACCAGCTCCTCAATATGTTGTAGGAAGCGACGGGGAGGGTGGATGCGTTGTGGAGGGTAATGAAAGGCAGATTCATCAGAGTAAGGAGGTTGGGAGTTCAAGAGAGTAAGAGGTAGGAGAGAGGAACCCGCAGAGAGGTTTATCGAGGTGAAGGACACCTGTTTGAGTGGAAGAAAGCCAGAGAAAGATAAGATGTGGAGGCGAGTCAGACAGAAAAGCAGATTTCTGGATGTACTGACTGAGTCTGACTGGATTTTAACAAACTAAAGCAGCATTTGATTCTCGTTGATTACATGTTTGACCTGCTGACTGGAGAGACAAAGGACGGTGATTTCAATCTAGTTCAAAATATCAGGTCTAGTCATATCTAGACAACTTTGTAGCTTTTTCAGGAGCTTCCAACCACATTTTACGGTCTCTGTACCATTTAATAAACTTTCACATTCTTTTAAACTATTGGTTAGATTGCCATGGAATTCATTGTGGATATTCATGGTCATCAGACAATGAATGGTACTGTTTTAGGTGACCCCATCACCTTTCCTGCATGAGCCCCATACTGATAAGGCTCTGAGTATAGCTACTGTAAATCATCAGTATGTTGTTGTATGTTTGCATAACCTTGACAGTGAGTTAAACACAGTTCCAGTTAACACTCCTAAGAGCTTCTCTTAGTAATGCATTATCCTGGGTGAATCATCAGTACAAAAGCTGAACAACTTTGTGAGAGAATATCTGGTTATTTGATTAAAAAGTCAAAGGTACAAGCCTGTGGACATAAAAACTGAAGAAGTCAGCTACGTTTCCCCAGAATTGTTTATTGGGATCCCCATTAGTTGTTGCCATGGCAACAATCTTCCATATTCAAATAAAATACATACAGTCAACAACGGTTACACTTACACCTTAAACAGTAAACAATAAAGTTACAACCATAAACGGAAAATTTGGCACCTTTTTATGTGGATGTCCAATCACTGTTGATAGTAAATGCAGCTGATTGAAGCAATAAATTCCAAAGTGCGTGCTATATTGACCAAGAAGGCTGAGTTCGCCAAGTAGATCTTCCTGCATCCAGCGCCATCATTTGACGTGACAGTGGAGGGGCAAGGAAGAACTACAGGCTACTTCAGCTTGGATTTTTAGCTTCCGCCTCTGGGTAGCCAGGGGGCGTGCTCTAGATGCCGCTAAAACTAAACTCACTTGTTCTCTCCGCTTGTATTGCAAACTAGCTCACCTAGCGTTAGCTTTGTTGTTATATGGAAGCCCGACACCAGTATGTGTGTGTGTGTGTTACTGCTGTATGTAAGATAGATAGATAGATAGATTGATAGACATGCCTTGATGGTAATGATATAGCTATGTGTGAAAAACAAATGGTCAAATGCAGGAATTCATTTGCTGGCAACGTTGTGTTACTTTGATTAGCACTGGCTCAGCGCTGTAGTGGCCCGCTGGGTGGGCATCAGAAGCTCACGCACAATGCATTCTGGTAGATGTAGGCATGGCTCCGCAAGCAGGAGAACTCTACTTACTCTGTCAACATAGCACGCACTGAGGAATTAATTGTTTCAATTGACTACATTTACCATCAACATCCACATAAAAAGGTGCCAAATTTTCCCTTTAACATTGCAACAGTGAAAGACGACAGGCTAAAAGGTGTGAATGCGTGTTTCTTTTTCTATGATTATGTCGACGCACATGCAGTTTCCTCATGAATAAACAATCTCAAATATTAGAATATAGCCTATATTTAGGACATTGTAACCGGTTCCCGATTTTGACTGAGCATGGAACTAAGCAGTTAATCACAGTCTGGAGCGACCGCAAACCAATCAGAGACATGCAACAGCACACCACAATCAAATCCAGTAACACACAATCACAGCGACATGCTGTCAATAAAAACAAACAAGCTTTACTTTGTGCATGCAGCCTGGACATTTTAACAGCTTGTCTTGTTTATTTCTTGTTAAACTGGTAATCTAAACTGTAATCACAGCAGCCACCAAACTCTGAGCCACTGCAGGAAAGAGGCCATCTCTCCCTCTCCTCCCCCATCTCAGCAGTACAAAGCATATAACCATATTAAACCACAATCACAGGGCCTTTTCTCTGTTTCACAGTATTTCAAAAAGTATCGGCTACGTGATGGTGCTTACGGAGTACTGAACAATCTCAGT
This sequence comes from Siniperca chuatsi, assembly GCF_020085105.1. Classification (NCBI taxonomy): domain Eukaryota; kingdom Metazoa; phylum Chordata; class Actinopteri; order Centrarchiformes; family Sinipercidae; genus Siniperca; species Siniperca chuatsi. The sequence continues at coordinate 2,020,895 of NC_058058.1, forward strand.
GCAGCGTGACGTGACATCACATCCCAAGCCACAGTGCTGCAATGGGTTTACCTGTGCAAAGCTGTGTGTAAGCTGAGCACCCCCTACTGACATTATACTGTAACACATGCCATGATGCGGCACAAATGTGCTGCAAACGCAGTAAAAATGCACCATTGTCACAGTAGGGTGGAACACTGTCAAGCGCTATCACTGTAAAACGAAACCACAATAACAATCTCAGTTCGGCTAAACCTCCATATAGCAAAAAAAAAAAAAATCAAAGGAAGCCTATTTTACATATTTACTTTTCAGGCCTGTCTTCAAGAACCTCTTTAGCTGCTTCTTAAAACCTTTTTGTTTTAGAGTCTTGAGATATAAAGCATAGCAAAGTGTTCCAGTGCGATATAGCTCTGTACATGCATTGGTCTTCAGTCGGGGTAGTGTAACGTGTCCCCTCCTCACCAGCCTTGTTTGATAACTGCGCGTATTTCCAGAAAATAATATTTTCGAATACAAACAATATGGAGTCAGACGTGCTTCATGCCCATCTAAACCCCCCGACCTCCACACCCTTACTGTCCACCGCTCTACATAAGGGACATAAGGGACACACTACTTCCTGCATTGGCACTGAACATTGGCATTGGATGAAAATCAAAGTACAGAATCTTCCAATATGGATGTAATTCCTTGGCTGAGCTACCGTACGTTGAGTACTTCCCTATCTGTATGTCGCGTCTGGTGTGTTACAGCACGTTATGAAATATTGTCCAGTACAACTAGTCAACTTGCTCCAACTGAGATCTAAATATAGCATTAGCAGGTTTTTACACAATCAATTAGCCATTTTAGGGTGCTTTATTTCCTTTATATATAGTTCATTATATATGTAAGGTTCTCTTTTACCTAGAAAAAAGTTAATTAGTTAAGTGGTAGAAGAGTCCTAATTTCACAAATTAATTTTACAAACAAAAACTAAAGAATATAAAGATTGAGGAGGTCAGGGTCCGAAATATTGACCCTGGAACAAAAATGCAAAAGAGAAGGGATGGACAAGCTTCAGAGACATATAGGAGGGAGTTTCACATCAGTGAAAACATCTGGATTTGAAGATAGAGGGAAGACGCAGAGAATGGTGTTGCTTACTTTTCACTTTTGAGTGAAGTGAGCGTTTCAGTGGTGAGATTTCCCTGGGCGTGAGGCAGAAGATAAGCAGAGTTAAAGCAAGATTACAGCAGCGCAGGAAGCAGATTACAGGTGCAGTGACAGCGTGGCAGACATAAAGCTGGATTACCGGAAGGTCTGAAACCTGAACACAGAGCAGGGGGAGCAGAATCTACTCCTTCTATTCTCCTCCTGACATTTCTCCTTCTCTTCTTTTCACCTTCATACCATTCTTTATTCCTATTATCTGTCTCTTGTTTTTCTGCAATTTCATTTCCTCCCTCTGCCATATTTTCATGGTCATATTTCCTTTTGCTATGTCTTTCCTGTCTCACTCTTTTTTGTCTCCCTGTTCCTGTCTTCTTTTCCGCCGTCTCTGTCTTATTACTCTTCTTTTGTTTCCTAATCACTCAAATACCTTCTTTCCATCTTTTTTTTTCTATCAGTGGTTCTTGCAAATCATCAGAAAGCATTGAGACATAAATTTTTGTTGTTACATTTTCATGCTGTCTTTAACTAGTTATTCATACAGGAGACATCCATGTACAATTCTAAAGTATTCCATTAGAATTCAGTCAGCCATTCTTGATTACACACTGAATTGAGATTTGATGCGTCAAACATCACAATTCTCACTGATCTGATTAACATGCCTGCAACTTCCAGGGCTCGATCCCTTTTGTAAAAAGTCCAATTGACAGTCTGTTAAACCCCTCCCCCAACAGCAATTGTCCAATCATAGCATAGCAACCCTAACTAGACAGGGCAGGTCTATCAGCTGATGTACATTGAGCTCTACTAAGCTCTACTTTTTTTGCCTTTCCAAAAGTAAAAACACAAGAGTATAAGTGTAAGGAATGAATAAACTGTGTTTGTCTTCTGTAATGTAAGCCCCTACCTATAGTACTAACATAGCATTACTTTCAAGGCCAATAGTTAGCATATCATTGCGTTGTTTGTCCCACCAATCTGTCATGTATTTATATAGTAAATGAACAGTGTTTTGTTAGAAAGAAACAACTGTATCTCTTACCTTATACTTTCCTTTAGACAAAAAACCCCAAACAATTCTTCTCCTGAATCAGATGCCTGCTTTTGTCAAGGACCCCTTGTTTCAAACTTTACTGTGAATTTTGATGGTAAATCTGCCCCCATTATCATTATAAACTGCATAGTGCTGGATTGGAAAGCTTGATCGGAGTAGCAACAGTAACTAAAGTGGTTAAGGCTTAGCAAAAGGTCAATTCTACCCCTGAATTCAACCAGTAAAAGCTATCTGCAGTAGACTCTGGCCTATAAAGTCTTCTAGCTTTAATTTAATGAAAATCTGACAACTTCAGCAGATTTAGATGTTTGACACTGACTTTGTGAAGATGTGTGCTTTACACCCAGCAGCAGAAGCACAGAGAGAGAAAGAGAGAAAGACACAAGGAGGGTATGTGAATAAGATTTTGGGATATGACTTCCTGCCGGAGGAGCTCTGTTTGTGTCGCAGCCCAGCGAGACTTCTCTGACGGGGGAGGATCAGCGGATAGGCGAGGGCTCAGCTGGTCTGACCGCTGGCACAGAGCAGTGGGAGGACAGAAATACAAAGGACAGATGGAGGAATAACACAGGATGAAGGAGAGAGAAGAAGACAGCAATGGAAGAAAGAGGATAGAGAGAGAGAGAGGCTAGAGGAGACATAGTGGAAAAGACAGCAGAAAGCAAGGGATGTTGTGAATCTCTTCAGTGTTTGCACCAAGATTTGTGACAATTTGTGTGTTACTTTGTAATAAACTGTGGTAATATTTACAAATTGCCAGTCAACTGCCCAAAATTACCATTGATCAAAGAACTTACTGATAATCATCATATGTAATGTAAGTTGTAAATTAGTAAGATTCTGTCAATCTGAAAAAAAACGTAACTAAAAGTGAATTTATGAATTTGTTTGAATCTCAAGAAATCTCTACAGTTACCTGGCCAGGAAGTTGAACATGCTACTGTTACATTTCTGTTTCTCTAAATTTAGTTTGTAAGACAACATTGCAAATATAGAGGGGATTGGTCGAATTTGTGTTAATTCTAGCACTCACGAGATCACAAATTCCCAGATATGCAATCCCACAATAGTGTCATGTGCATATCACTGGTATATACAAAAATCGCATTTATTAAACAAAACCAAAAAAATATAGCAGTGTAGCTGCTATGGAATTAATATAAATTAGCTACAGCTCATATAGACTACCGCAGGTGACGTTGGTGTCAGGCGGGTGAGGACGAGGCAGCAAGGAATAGGCAATCAGGAACAGTTCAGGGATTTATTTATATAATGAAGCTTCATAAGCTTACTGGCATGGGTAAAATGTCAGAATAGAAAGAGGTGAGCAGGTGACTGGGACAGGTGGAAAAGTCTGAGGGCATCTGGTGGACATGGGCTGTTGACATTGTGGAAGATGTTATGAGGAGGAAGTAGAAATGTGGCTGGAGGGAGGGACAGAGAGGCAGCGACAGCAACTGTCAGTGCCGGCTATAAACGAGAAGCCTGCTAATGTTACTTGCCTGTTTTCAACATTGGTCTTTGCTAATAAAAATAACGGAAAGATAGACGTTTGATAAGAGATTTGTTGCTGTCAGAGATTAACAAATCTGGGTATTTTGCCGATCAGGAACAGGATCCAAAATGGAACCGGCTATTGGTCAGGTCGCATTTATGTGCGTATAACACGAGTGGAACAAGCAGTTACAAAGACTGTGTAGACAGCTGTATGGTTTAAAATAGAAGTACATCTGTTCTGTCAGACTGAACAACGAGGCTGAATCGCCTCCTGTGTAGACACGCCGTAAAATAAAGGACTGGCCAACAGCTGATGTATCAGACAGAAAAGTCCCATGTCTCTTATTTCTTCTTCTTTTCTTCCCTTCAGCTGGTTTTTTTGAGCTGTGTGGTGTATCAGATGGCTGAACAGTTGTGTGTGTGTGTGTTTTAAGATGAGGGCTACCCTTTTAGCAGGTTACAAAGCCTTTGAAGTTGGCCTGTTTGGAGGATGTGTTCTGTATCAAAGCCCAGAGATGGAGGGTTTTGTCCTTCGCAGTGAAGAGGTGGTGAGATGCTTCCCGCCTTTCTCTCTCGCCCTCCCTCTCTTTCTTTTAACCTTTTTTACGTGTTTACCTCGCCTGCCCTCGCTCATCTCCATCGGCCTGCGCTGGCTATTCTTTTTTTCAATTGTTTCAGACTTCTGTCATTTCAAAACAGCTTCTGTCCGAAACCTCATGCCTGTCTTTTTATTATTCCCCCCACCTTTTTTTTTTTGGCCTCACCCTTTCCCTCCTTCCTCTCTCTCTACCTCTCTGGTCGGTTGACCCTGGGTAACAGAGAGGATGACAAGGTGTGAAAGGTTTGCTGAGGGCTCTGAGTGACAGCAGCAGTGACACACACACACACACACACACACACACACACACACACACACACAGATTGCCTGCCACAAGCTGGCCAAACAGTCATCCGGATGGTGACTGCGCTTTGCTTCGCCCAGAGGTCGCAAACTGCTCAGCTTGACCAGAATAGAATAGGATAGAAAGCTGCTGTACTGATAGATAATATTCCGTCAGTGACGTTTTTTCAGAAGGTGAACATCAGTTTTCTGTAAATATTTAGAACTAATGTGAGCAACATTTTTCCAAACAGCCATCGATATTTTAGGAGCTGTCATTCAGTCAGTATGAGATATAAATAAGTGCATATAATTACTGTGTAGTGAGAAGCCTTTTGTCTGACTTCAGAGAGTCAAAGAAATACAATACATAAAATGTTAACACCACTCAAGTGGTGAAGTTTTCTCATTTTCAATGTCTCTCTGTGATTTTCACACCTTAAACCAGAAACGATCACAACCAGGTCTCTGCTGACTACTGTATGTTGTAAAGGACTGAGAAATATACAATAGTGTCATCTACATATAGGCGGTAATTGACATTTTTCAGAACCCTCTGCAAAAAATCATATTTATTAAACAGAAAAAGAAAGAAAATAGAATAGGGCCCAAAATGCTTTGTTGAGGAACTTAATAGTTGAGGAACGACGGTTTAAATGTGGTTAAGCTTAAGTCCAAAACACACAGCGCAGCGCAGTGACACATTAACAGAACAATGCAGCACAGTTTGAAGCATAATACAGATACATAATACAAAGTTAGAGAGAACTGGATTCAGGAGTCTTTTCTCTTATTTAAGTTATGACTTGATAAAAAAAAAAAAATTTATATTGGCAACTGCGTCAAATCGCCATGAACCATTGGCTCCGCTGTTAAAGAAATTAAATCCATTGTCCATTTCCAACATCAATATCTATCAAACATGTATCTTTATGTATAAATATACGTTCAAAAGTATAGTTTACCAAATGTATTTCACAACTTCTTTTTACTAACCTGAATGTCCATTCATGTCCAACTGGACAAGCAAAGGATAGTCATCTTCTCTATTATCGCACAAGTCTTGAACATGCCATAATACACAGAGGACCATCACTTTGGAACACCAGTCCCCTCTGTATCAAAACCTGTTCATCATTATCAGTATTTAAGTCTAATATGAAAAAACACCCGTGCCATAGTTAATATGCTCAGTAGGTGTGTTTATGTGTTATGTGCTTGTGTGTTTAAGTTTCTTTCATTTATGATTATTATTACTATTAATATTAATTTGTTTTTTCTTCTTCTTAGTTATTTATCTCATTAAGGAAAGAAATATCCATAGTATGATAAATTGTAAATCCTAGTGGGGAGGTTTTTACTCTAAGACTGTTCAGGTTTCTTACCTACATGTCCTGCACAATCGCTGCTGTTTATATTTTATATACTGCTGTTTTGATCACTTCCATTATGCTAAAAAAAAAAGTTTTCACCTGGCCCTACACTCTGGTTAAACGTCACCAGGTCGACGCAGGATGTGAGTCGTGTGGTCGTGGCTACATCAGACATAGAACTGAACGTTTTTTAGACAGCAGAGATAACAGCTAAAATGTTATCCATGCTGCTGCACTTTTTCGCAAGCTAACTAGGAAGCAGTTTTCAGCCGTCAGTACTGTAGAGACGAATCCAGCAGTTGATTTTAGTATTACGTTCTCAAGCGCCACCATTACTGTGGTGGCAGAGTGGATTTGAACACATTTACACTGGCAGTGAAAGCAGACACATTTTGGTTAATCACGGTCGGCAGTCACCCCCTCTAACAGCTGAAGGTCATCTGAGTGAATGTGGATGTTATTCAGTCTCAAAGCACTAGTCTGATATTGATTTTGACAGAGAATTTAAGAAAAAATAACATTAACAAAGCGCTTCAATCCGACCTCCACAGTCTGTCTTGTAATCAAAGGAAACACATAATTTGATATAAATGGAAAACACAAGATACCATAAAAGTGGAATTTTGTTTGGTCCCTGGTCGGCCCTTTGTCAACAAGCTGCTCAGAAAGTGATCGCCACATCAGGATTTAATAATGATTGCTGATCGTGATGATGCCCAGATGAATGAATGCACACAAACAAATACAAACACACTCTGGCATGCAGATGCTCGTACACACAAGGACACACACACACACACACGAGAATGATAGTGTGCTAATGTTAAAGTAAATTAAATATAATTATGCAGCCAAATCTAATTCTCAGTTACAGATGGAGGGAAATCACCACATGCCTCCAAATGTGAACAATTAGTGCAGATCTGCCACCATATTTCATGTCACACAGAACCTGCAGTTTATTTGCATTTTGAGCTTTTTTTCCCCCAAAACTGGTTCCAGACTGAACACTGGAACTACACACACACACACACACACACACACGCTTGCGAGTTTAATAGCAGCATATTTTGAAATTATTTGTATATTACTCTTGTACCCTCTAGTACATACAGTCTTTTTTTAAATGACTTTTTGTTTGAAATTGCAGAGCATGCTTGTGTCCTATTTCAATTACTTTTAGTATTTTAAGGTGACTTTGTGTGTTTTCACCTCAACCTGTTTGAATTGGACCAAATAAACTCTGGTGTGTTTGCCCGTTTAGTTCAGTTTATTTAGTCTGGTGTGAAAGCTGTCAAAAGCTGGTGCAGACGAAATGAACGCTAAATTAGCCTGAACAGACCGGTCTCTGTTCCCCAGCGGACTCTGGTGAGTTTTGTTTGTGGTGTGAAAGCAAACCAAAGTAACCACAAGACTGTATGATTGTAGATCTGTGATTTTAACCTGAATTCAAAAGATAAACTACTATTACATCCACCTGCTGGTAGTAAACTGTTGAAAAACGGACCCGTATGAGCAATGTAACTACAGTATTTCTGCAGGATCGTCTGGTAATCACGGTAATGTGCGCACTGACACGAGTATGGGGGCTTTCCCAAAGACATCACAAAGTGAAAACGAGTCAAAACAGAGCTGTGTTGTGAGTTTTAGTAGTTCATCATTAAAAAAATAACTTGTTTTATACGAAAATGATCAACCCAAAATAAAATGGTTTTTGAATCCTTTTGAATACAGTCATGATCCTGGTCCCTTCTGAACGATAGCTCTTTGGAAATTACTATCTAACAGTCAGAATTAGTCTAAGTGATACTGAATTGAATTTACAGAGGCGTAAATTTGTTTTTTTTGTGTGGAAATTATTCATTTATTCTTTTGAATGGAACTATCGGACTGTAGCTGCCTGGTGAGCTTAGAAACACAATATGATATTATAGGTCATCAGAGCTGTAATATACCAGATATTCTGGTTCAACAAAACTGCATTAACTACTCACACAGACTGTTTAGACAATGTCCAGAAGGCTTACGCAAAGAAACGAACGTGTTTTCCTAAATGGAAACCTGCCTCATACTGTTGGGCTAATAATGTTATTGGCTAAAATGTCTGTCAGTCATCGTGACTGACAGCAGCTGCTGTCATACTGGGATGATACTGGGCTGCTCTACCTGTTTGTCATTATTAACGACAGATGAAGTCCAGTTACAGTTTAGACTTAATGGTTACAGTCTGTTATTTCTTTGTGAGCCCTTGGTGACACCAGAGAACATGAACACATCCGGTCCGGTAAAGTGCAGACTGACCTGCTGTCAGTCACCAGAACCTGATTTCCCTGTGTGGGTCCATGTGGCACTAACGATGATGTAGGATGAACCAGAACTGTCAGTCCACGTGACTCCTCCTGGCTTGTTGAAAATAAATGAGTGTTAACACAAAACGGACTAGAACTGAAAGACAATGGATGTTTTTTTCATTTGATCTGGACTAAATGAAGCAAAATAAAAAGAAAGAAATACATCAGATTTGTATCGTCTGCTCCACTGATGTTTTGATCCTTTTGAATTATTCACAATCCAATGATGTTACATAGGAAAAATGCTTCTATGAGTAATTAACCGGTAATTTACGACTCTGTTATGAAAAGGCTTTTGAAAATGTTCAGAAACATTCAGCTTTAATTAAAATTCATCATTCTTCCATGAAAGCTAAGTTTCCAAAGACGCAGCCTAATTTTACATTTCAATCAAGGTACATTTTTTTATTTGTTTGTATTTTGTTTAGTTTTCCGAATAACTCCTTAACGCTTCCTGCCTTCCCTCCCGTTTCCACAGCAACCAGCAGTGCAGGTTCAGGTTTTTAGTCCATTCAGGTGCAAAGAGGAATCATCACAGCAGGGGACAAAAAAAACAAGAAGCAGTGTCTGAAGGAAGGAGAATCAGCTTTGATGTGAGCTTTTAGGACACCAGAGGTTCTGCAGGTGCATCCACATTTCTTCACGTTTTTTGTCTCTCAGCTCCAGTTACCTTTAAATTCCCTTCAAATCTACCAGCAGAAAGTCTCTAAAGCTTCTACCTGTGTCTGTTTTACATTTCATTAAAAACATGCATTTTTCAGAATGGACCGAAAGTATCACTGGTTACTGGTCACTTTGCTGCAGCATCGGTTTACTAGTTACTGTGTGCCTGTTTTCATTTTTACTAAAGTAATTTCAACACTACTTTCAAACTGAGCTACGTTTGACCCTGTTAGTAACAGGCTGCTGAACACTTCGTTACGATTCTTCCAATATGGTCACCTTACATTTCATTTCATGTGAATCAATTAACGCCTGTAGCACACACTTTGTGCATAACACAGACAGAAGAAATGGTCTGGGTAGAGTAGCCAGGGTGTGCTGAACGGGGGGGGGGCTGTGATAAAATGACCTCAGTGTGGGCAAATAGAACAGACTGACTCAAAAACAAAAACAAAAAATAATGTAATAATAATAATTGTACCAGACCACAACTTAACAGATTTGAAAAAGTTATTTTCTTACTTTCAACAAAAGGAAATGTGTGGTCCACGCACATAAAAAACATTTTTTTCAGAGGACAAATAAACAGATGTTGTTGCTGAAATGCATGTGCAGACCATAAACATAACCAAAGTCAATTCAGCCAATTGACTTTGCAGGAAATTGCAACGGTGAAAAAGGCACCAAACTGTGTAGGTGCCATCAATGACATTTTGGTTATCAGAATGATCAAAGATAATAATAAATAATAACTTCTATAAATAAAGGTCCTCAGGGCGCCACCTTTATAGAAGGGAAAATGATAGCCAATTAACTGATTGTAACTGATCAATAATTAAATTAATAAGTATAACCAAAATTGCCATTAATAGCTAGTGGGTTGAAGGATTTGGAACATAGAAGAGGTTGGCAGAATTAACTCTTGTGCAACATTAAAGAAACCACAAGCATTTATTAAGAATATAATTAAAAAAGTGGTTGAAACTGTATGTAGTGTGTGTGGATGTGTTTCAGAGACGATCTGGCAACTTGGGTGCCGTCAGACAAACATTCAAAACTTCTGTGAAATGTATTCATAAGAACGTTTGAGGCAGTTTCCTGGCAGAAACAACAAAGTGGGAGACGGCCTTGAACAACGGGAGTGTTGGCAGGTACGGTGTGATCTGTTTAGGATAGCGGTGCCAAGTTAAAAGGAGTTAGTTAGCATACGAAGACTGTGTCTGTATGCAGCGTAATGTTCCTAACATCAGTTTAGCGGTGGCTGAGAACTACGGTTACATCAACAGCCTCACGTTAACCATAGAGAAAGATCACAACAATAAAAAAACAAGTTGCTTTGGCGTGCTGCTCCGTCAGCTGGCCAGTCCGCCGTGTGGATCAGCTAGGTGGGGAAGAATTGGGGTCTGATGCAGTCTTTTGCAGTTAGCCGCTCAGCGCTAAGATAACGTTACGTCGTCGTTTTTGTTGCTTGGTAAAGCTAGCTGCCAGACTTCTTGAGTTCGGTTCATCGTTTCTGCTCCGCGCAGATCACGCGGCGGCGGCGGCTGTAGATGAAGCACTCTGGTGACATCACGGGTCAGAGGTCACACTGACCAGAGTTCATACACAGGTGTGAATTCCTGGAGGATTGTGGGTAACTGAGTTCATTGGCTCAGTTTCATAATAAAGTTCAGTTAAAGTCACACAAATGAAGAATTCATCCGTGGAGTCCCAGGGATCCCAGCAACGTATCTATAGATCGTTTTTAATGTTTAACATTAATATATACATTTGGGAACGTTGCAAGAGAAGAGACAGCAGAGCACATTCATTTCTGCTTCGACGCTTTGTGCTACGCTAGGCTAAACACATCCCGCATCTATCTCTGTACCGGACACAGAGAGGAAGCTATCCAATACGCATCTTGCCATCTGACTCGAACATGAGATTCTGAAAATACTGAACTGTTCCTTTAAGACAAGAGCGTTGAGAAACAAAGAGGAATGAGTTGTGAAGAGAGCAGAAGAGGGGATTTTTTCAGTCTTCAGAATAAGAACATTAGCGTGAAAAGAGGAAGATGATAAGAGAAAATGGTTCAGTTGAGGAGAAGGTGCCTCTCCTCTGTTTTGTTTTTGTGTTTCCTGTGTGGGTGTAGTGAAGAAGAGCGTTGTCACCTCTGATCAGCGATGGGGGTAGTGGGTGTTTGGGTGGGGGGGCAGTGTCCTTGGACATCTTCAGGGTGGGGAGAAAGACTGAAAGATGGAGGGATGACAGAAGTGGTGGAGGAGGAAAATTGCTGGATTATGTGTTGATGTTGCTCTTTGTCTCTCCTTTTCTGGAGTCTCTATCTCTTCTTGTCGTCGTCCTGCATCTAATCCTTCGTCCTCACCTCTCTGCTCCTCGGTTTCTCATGTGTCTATTTGATTATTTCTTCTCTTTACTTGTTATTCTTATTTCAGGGTGCCTCCTACTTCAAAGCAACTGTCACTTTTTCTTTTTCTCTTCCTTTCTCTTTTTCGTCCTCGTCCAAACTTCATTTGTCTTGTCTTCTGATCTCGTCCCACCACCAGCTGGAGCTTTATTCTGGACACAAGGTAGGGCATCGTCAACAACATCTACATTCACACACTCTCCATTTGAAGGTTCCCAGTGAGGTGGAAATGCAAAAGCACACATAGAGAGAGGCTGGGCAGCAGCAGCAGACACAGCCGAGACGAGAGGCCGAATTGGCAAATCACATCAGAGATGGAGAGCCAGTTCTTCTTTTTTTAGCTGGAGGAGAGGAGAGGAGAGCTCTTCACAGATCTTAACTGAGCCTAAGATGAACCCGTCTATTTAAAGGAACCAGCCAACATTTTGGGAAATGCCAACATCAGACGACACATCGGGCCAAACATGGTCGGATGGAAATAATTTTTGGGCAGTTTCTCATTTTATTACTGTGTGGTGTGTCATAGTGGAGGCCGGTGATTTTGTATGGTAGGCTCTGTTCAGAAATGCAGCCCCCTCATTCATTTCAAAGAAGCCGCTTTGTTGATGTAGCAGGGGTGTTGACACAGACGCTCCAGCCAAAAAACTCAGGATCATCTGGCAAAAAAGACTGCAACACAATGTTGTGTCATCCAACAAGCTCTCAAGATCGCTGATCAAATACATGCAAGCGTGCATTCCTGGTAATTACTTTGTAACGTGAAACGCCTGCTTACCTTGCAACCATCAAGACAGAAAATTAATTAATTGTCGCCATGATAACTTTCCAGAGTTGTAAACTCCTCTCTCATATTGTTATGGTGTCTGATAAACCTCAAACTCATGGATCTGGTACTCTGTCTGGATTTCATTTTCTCACCAGTACCTGAAACACCTTGCACACACCAACACAGCCCCGGAGAAACCCAGAACCTTCCTGCTGCTATCATGGCAACCAACACCTCGGGGACATACAACAACACGTCCACCTTCTCTTTCACCCAAAACGCCTGTAAAGGAGCACAGAGCAGCCAGAAGAAGCCTCAACCATACAGACTAAACACAAACTGTCAGATGCCACACTGACTAAATCCTGTGAAATGAATGCGGCTAGTAGGAGTATTAACTTTAGTGTATTTAAGTATTAATTTCCACTCTCAGGACTGTACCTTAATACCTCACAAGGCTTCAACAAGACCAGCATATCTGGCCCAGGATGAGGGAAACACTGGTTTTACAGCAGGGTTCCCCTGGAGTCACACCATCTTGTCCTTGATTCTCTCATAATTCCACAGCTGGTTGTTTGTAAAGGGGTATGCAGTATTTGCTCAGGTAACTCTTGAAAATGAGAAATCAGTCAAAATGGGATTAAATAAAGGTTCTATACAGACCTGTGACCAGAAGCAATTTAAGATGGACCCAGGGGTGAAAGTAGATTAAAGTTCTTGCCGGTACGACTACCCCGACCTTCATGGCCTCATATTGTTCTCCTCCCGGCCCCAGCTTCATGCATCCCTGAACACACGCATTCCACTTTTTAACGGCTGCATGGTGTAGAAAGAAATTAGAAGCACTTGACATCATGCATAGCAAATTATCTATTTAAATGGTGTAAGTGCCACAGAATCATTTGTGAATGTTGACAAAACAAATAAACAAAGTGTTTTGTTTTAAATTAGAAGAAAATTACAACTGAATTAGCAAGGCCCTTACCGCCAGCCGCTCAGTGGCCAGCGGATCAGACTGTGGTTGCAGGCTACTGGGCAGCTTCCAGGAGTGAACAGAGAGGCTTCCTCTCATCAATAAAGAGTGTGGTTTGGTCGTGAAAAAAAACGGTACGGGAACAATAAATCAAACGCACCCTTCCAAGCCACCCTGCGTGTGTTTAGGAAGTAAAGATGCGTACACGCACCGTTATTACGGTTTGCCAGAGTTAACAACCCATGGAAGCCTGCTGCTGGCCGTGTTGTTGGAATAAAACTGAGCATCTTGGAACATCACAACTAGTTTTATCTGTCATGTTACTCGGGAGATTTTTGCAAAAACCTGCCTGCCTAAAAACCCACAGCAGTCGATATCAGACAGGCAGCTGCAGCAGAAGTTGATGTTAGCCAGCCGTAATTAAACAGTTTTGGAAAGGCAGCGGGGTTCACTCCCACAAGGGCACAAACACACTGGACCAATTTAGGAGCAATTTATAATGAAACTAATTGTTGTTTGTGTTGACCTGACGTTAGCAGATGTGTCTTCTTGTGGGAAATGCGATCGTGGCGGGTCGTGGTTGCTGTATGTGGGTTTTGGCAGGCAGCTGCTGTCCCCTCTTCCCAGTTCCCTGACAAGAACTAAGATGGACTAGAAAGTGTGGACTTGAGACTTGGTTCAGGTCTGTCTGTCTGAAAACCTCAAAGAAACAGACAGAGGAAAACACCTGCTTCATATGGAGCTGCGAGGGAGGATGTGCAGTGCAGTGTGAGGGGCAACTAGAGGTCACACACAAACAGGCGTGCTATGATAACACTGTGGTGTGACTCCTTTTGAACGGCTGTTTCTGGCTGCGAGGATTAGAAAGTGTATCATTTACCTTGAAAAGGTCATGGTACTTACGAAAACGTGCACTGACTCACACACACTGTCAGAATCATGTCTTCATACACACACACAGCTACAAAAACAGAAAACACGTCATTTAAATACATGAATACGTAACGTATGAACACACAGATTGAGCGCGTACGCTTGTTAATGAGCGTCACAATTCAATTGAGTTACTCAGTAAACACGAGTGAGAAGTAACCTGACCTCTTTATTTAATGATCTCGTTATCGTATAATTTGTTCTGACTGTCTGCCTTCTTTTTCTAAATCTTTTAACCTTTTTTTCCACACAGCAGCAGGAAAACTGAAGGCTTCCGCTCTTTCAGTCAGTTTTCATGTTTTTCATTTCCATCTGGATTCTTAAGGTGACGCTTTTTAACCAGAGTCGCTTTCTCTGGGTGAAAAGTAGAGTAAGCGTCACTGATCGGAGATGTCAACGCGTTCACCAAAGACACGTCAGGGAAGAGAGAGGGAAAAGACATTTTGAGAGATTTTGATATATGTTTCAAAGGGAACGACATGTGTCAGGAAACCTTAGGGAGATAGAACATTGTTTTTCCTGACAAATTATTAGTATTTTTATGAATAAATCGCCAGGTTCCATCTGCGATCTGAGCGGTTTTGAGATACTGAGCGTCAAAGTTTATGCGTTCCTAATAGCAAAAATGATATGTGGAACAAGTCTCTTTCATACATGAAAATGACAGACACCCTAAATGTATTCTAAATATACAATATCAAAACGCTATCAAATTCGTAAACGGGGTTTTCTGGAACAGGTCGCATGAAGGTCGCAACTCACTTTCTGCTTGGAATTATAAGGTTCAATCTTGCAAAACTTAAGAAATTATTTACGAGGAACACAAAACGTTTCCTCATAATTAGTTTTAAACCATACAATTAGTGTTGTAGCAGAGTGTCTACATGTATGAGAAAGTTAAATTGAATGCTTTCTGGGACATTTTTATGACGTTTCTTCTTTTAGGACAAATCATCTTTTTCTTATTCAAAAAGGAGGTTAAGTATAAAGGTCAGTGCTAAATATTTTGTCCGGTGCAGAGGTCAGTTTTAGGCAGGAATAGGGTTGGTTATTAAACACATTATTCCAGGAGCCGTTCACTGAAGTTTCCTTTGAGTTAGACAGTAAGCAGCCACTGTAATAAACCAAAGCAGGACTTCATTCCACAGAAAGGGGGACAGGTAAAGTAAAAGGATTTTCTTGCTATTCTCTCTACAGATCAGCATGGCAGGTAAATACAATGTGTGTTGGGTTCATCTGCTGTAGGAACTGTTCCAGCAAGTAGCCTAAGTCAGTATAAAGGCAGTATTAGGTTTTGGTTTATATGTTTATATATTCAAGACATTCAAGACTTTTTAAAGAACTGTCAGAAGACAGACAAAGCGTCAGCAACATGTTTTTATGTTTCACAAAGTTTGATAAACTTAGACATTCTCGTGAAGGATAGCAGTGCAAATGCCCGGCAAGTTCAGTCCTTTTTTAAAAATGGCAGTGCGGCGAGTCGGCGACATGACAAAGAAGCAGAACCTGATTGGCCCTTTTGTGTGCATTGTGTGCTGATTGGCTCACAGGTACAACCATATACAACCAAGCTAGAGTTTGACTTTGGAGATAGAAATGCATGCAACTTAAATAAAACACCTCACATAATGTTCATAAGTTGTCACAGAATAAGAATATGTGAATAACTCAATTTTGTAGAAGTAAATTAATAAAGTTTTTGGTTTCAGCTACTTATAAGCAGATGATTTTCTTGCTTCAACTTTCACTTGTGCTAACTTGTGATTGTCAAGTAATTATAATTTCGACGTGACAAAATGTAAAAAAAATAACGTGCCAATCACAAGTTAGTTCAAATGAAAGAAACAGTCTTTGAAGCAAGAAAATCATCTCCTTTTAAGTAGTTGAAACCAAATAGTTTGCTATTTTACTTGATAAATCGATAAAAAAAATCGATTATCAAAACTGCTGCTGATTAGTTTCCTTTTAATGACTAACTGATTAATCAACTAACTGTTTCTGCTCAGACTGTGACTGAGTTATTTTGTGTTGTGAGTGTTTTGGTTTGATCCATCCACTTTCTTTTAACATGACCTTCAGTATAATTAGCTTTTGTGACTACATTTCCCACCACAGAATGTGTCTGAACTCTCAGGGGAGAAAACAGAAAGTGAAGGAGCTGCATTGTTCAGCGGGCGGGGAGACAAATGTACAGCGAGGCTGGTGATTGTGTAACAGCGTTACAGAGAAAAGAACTATTTCACATAAGTGTGACTGTTGGTGTAAAACTGCATTCATTTTTAGCTTCGGCCAGTGACTAAAGTCAAATTATGCAACCTAACACACACACACACACACACTATACCCGTGGGGGAAAGTCATTGACATAATGCTTTCCCTAGCCCCTTACCTTAACCTTAACCATCACAACTAAATGCCTAACCCTTACCCTAACCCTAAGCTTAACCTAATTGTAACCTGTTCCCTAAAACCAAGTCTTAACCCTCAAAAAGCAACCCTCAATTTATGTCCCCACAGTGACACAAGTCCCCGTGGGTTAGTGTGCATTCAGGTTCAGGTATAAGAACATGAAACACACACACACACACACACACACACACACACACACACACACACACACACACACACACACACACACAGCAGTCACACTGCAGTCCTCTCTGTGTTTCATGCCGCCTCTGGTCCCAGACTCCACTCTCATCTTCACCAATCTTCTGCTCCCTCTATTTCTGTCTCTCTCTCTCTCCCTCTCTCTGTCACTGTCTCTTTCCCTCTCCTCCTCCTCCCCTTCCCACCTCGTTCCCCGTCCTCTGTTGCCACGGCAGCAGTGTGAAGAGGAGCGATGGAGGGAGGAGGAGGGAGCGTCGCAGGAGGACAGGGAGGTGGTGGAGGGCAGAAAATGTCATCTCAGTCATGTTGATGAGAGACAGAAAGAAAAAAATCTGACACTGATGTGATGTTTGTGCGCTTGGTGTCAATAAAGGCCATTGAATTGAAACTGAATTCATGTTTTTAAATGAGAGAGAGAGAGACTGAGAGAAACAGAGAGAGGAGGTGTAACTGAACGCTGGATTACATTTTGGCTGCTCATTTTGTTTCTCTTGGCTTCACACACACTTAATAAAAACATTGATATTCAGTCACAAGATGTTCAGTTGGGTCGTTTCTTGCTCGACTGGGCCTGAAGCTTTTTCTTTCGTGTTTATATGTCTGCTGTTTAGTATTGACAGAACTGAAAACTCAATACTTTAAATCTGGCCTTTGGCGGCACCACACACTCTCCTTACACAAAACCTTACTTGAGGTTCTTTACTTTGGTGGTCCATGTCCATCCGCTAGACTCCCGCTCCTGAGTCATGAAGCTGACGTCGTTTTCCCCTCTAGCACACCAAAGGGAGGTCAGTGTTGCTATTATAGTAAAAGAAAACGTACGGGCGCTGGTATATTTATTAACTAGGGTAGGGTACCGAACTCAGTACTTTTAAGGCTACCGATTGAATTACGAATTAAATTAATTAAGTCTATCGGTGCCAAATTTCGGTAGTTGAGAGCGCATCTGGGTGGGGGAGTAAAATATAGAGAGAGTGATACTACGCCACCCCTGCTGCTTGTTCAAGTCATAGGGACAGGTATGTGCGTAGTGAGTGTGTGGTTGAGCAAGAGAGAAACGGTGAATGCAGCGGTGCAGAGGAAAAGGTGAGCAGTGAAGTTGTCAATCTGGCAGTAAATGTACAGTGTAGATTAAAGTTTGTCAGTCAATAAATGCAGCTTCTCAAGTCCAAAGTAAAGCTCAAATGTGTTGCTTCCTAACTGCTGGAATAACGTCGCAATGACGATGAGCTCCGCCTATGGAGCGTAATGACGTCAAACAGGCGTAATGACGGCTCTTCTTCACGGCAGTATTGCAGGATCTCTGTGTAAAAAGGGCTACAGAGTCAGGGCAACGGCAAGCTGAAAAACTTGAGGCAGACAACATTTGCTGCAATATTTGTAATGCGAACTGTAAAGCTGGCTATGACAACACGTCTAACCTGAGGAAACACCTGGTCTAAGTTAACTTACCATCCATGGACGACCTTTAAGTGAGGCAGTGAGGTAAAATTAGATAAATAAATAATGTTCAAATTGAGAAGGTTGGACTTATTTTTTTACAACTGAAATTACAATTTTGTTATTACAGAGAGAGTAAAGTACAGAAAAATGGTACTGTTGGGTACCGGTACTGAATTACAGGTACCGGTACCAGTACTGGTATCGGTTCAAATGTGAAGGGTACCCAACCCTAATATTAATTGTCCTTTTATTCCAAAAGTCATAAAGAAAGCAAGGGAAGTGGAGTGATCCTTGTTAAAGAGTAACTGCCCGTAAGGGACGCTTTAAGAAGTAAAGCGAACGTAGCTGCAACGAGGCAGGGATCATTTAATTGGTCAACACTACACCTGGCATTCTATTGGTTGGGGAATTTTGACAGGGTTATTGCACAGAAAATCTGAGAGCAGACGTTTCACGAGCACACAGAAGCAGCCTGAGCACAAGGAGAAGGGCTGAAGTTGGAGCGCAGGAAATCTGTGCAAGCAACAATATATCTGAGTGAAAGCACACAGCTTGAGCAGAAGTGCAAGCAGAGGCTATTTGAGTGTGAGGGCAGGGTTTTGAGGGAAAGCATTACAAAATCTGAAGGTGAAATCAATGAGTCATGCTCTCAAACTGAAATCTTGAATAAAGATAGGGAAAAAGCCCCTTACTTTTGTCAGTGCAATTGTGACTAGACAGTCCTTGTCGACTTGTTTCGGTGTATATTGTGTTGAAATCCCAATGCCACAAACAAACCACAAGAGAGTCCAGTTGAAACTTTGATACTAAGGTTGCGTTCACACCTAACCCGCTTGGTTCGGTTCATTCAGGCTGCTCTGAAAGCTGTCAATCAATCAAAATCAGTCTGACGCTTGCCAAAAACTGGATTGGATATCGGGAAATAATAAAAGTTACAATGAGATACCAACTCCTGACAAATGAAATGCAATATAAAATTGCACAATTTATAAAGCCACACTTTTTATCACTTGTTGACTGTGATAAAACTCTTAGTAACACATCACGCAGTGAGCTATAAGCACCATGAAGAAAAGTGTGGGGTTGTTGGCTTCAAATTTTGGACAAACTGAAGGATTAAATGCTCTTTTATTGGCTGAGAAAACAGGCTAAAATCCTTTAAAAACCATTGTAATACATTGTTTCAAATTTTAAAATTTGATATTTTGGAGATACGTGGCTTTCATAGGACAGGAGTGAAAGATTTTTTAAAGTAACACAGAAGTTTCAGAGACTCAAAGCTGCAACACAAAACTAAATTTATTTTGCTGATGACAAACCGCTTTCTGTGGATGAACAGGTGTTTAAATGTATTCAGTATGTTCAGGTGAGTGTTTAAACATTTAGATATGCTCCTGCAGGAATGCATGTGTATGTGTGTGTGTGTATCATCAATTTTCCTGAAGACTCCAGGTTTCTTCTGTCTGCAGGCTACGAGCTGATTTTTTGATTATGATGGAGTTCAGATGGAGGGAGGGATGAGCTTCGACCAAAACCATCTTTACTGTCTGTCAAACTGCTTCAAACGCTATATAGATCTGAACCTCTTATTTTGACCCTTTATTTTACTCAGTAACTGTGGGTTTGTCTTGCACTGCATTATTGTTTTTTTGTTGTCCATTTTATTTGTTAATTTTATGAACACATTGCTTGGTTTTCACTGAAGCTGCGTGTGAAAAAAATGTGTATCTACAACTGTAGTATTAAAACAAGATGCTTCGGAGTTGGAGCTGATGGACAGGCATTAGAGCTGGGTACTGTTTTACAATTTTTATACTATTTTTTAAAGTTGGGTTCCAATAAAGGCACCAAATTTTATACTATTTTATGTCTCGAGTACTGTCTGGATGCTGTGGAACCATACCTGTAATGAACAAGACTAAGAATCAACAGCCAAGCTAGTGACTTTGTGAAGCTGTACTTGATTTTAAAAAAAATTGGACAAATGTATTTAACGGTATTATACTTCATCCTCTCTGCACTATTAATGCCTGTACCAAGTTTAATGGCAATCCATCCAACATTTGGCATGGTATTTTAGCATGAACCAAAGTGGTAGACCAACTGACCAACTGACCGATATTGCCATCCCTAGAGTCACACAACTAGCTGGCTACAAGTTAGAAGCTAAAGGATAAAAAACATCCCTCACTCTAAACATCCAAATTCTGCCAACTGGCTAAATCCACAAAGAACAGAACCTCCACAACCTAACAAATTCTTTGTTTCTTCCAGACCTCCATCTATCCGGAGCAGATCATGGCCTCTGAATACAGACACAAGGAACAGCTACAGTACTCTGTTGTGCCCAGCATGCACTGGGAGAGGCAGGTTACACCAGGCCACCAGTTTATCACATGGTTGAGACACACACAGACAGCATGTTCTCACTCACATTTACATAATTTGACCTGCATGTGTTTGGAATGTGGGAGGAAATTGGAGGAAATAGTCGTAAAACACGCACTTCTCCATTTCCTAATGACCATTAAATGAGCAGCAAGCTGAATGTCCACTGTTTGTCTCATTAATGCTCCTAATGATGGAAACACGCATATGTTGGCCTGATATTCTGCATCACCTCTAACAAACAAATGAACAAAAAACTTCATTTCATTTGAGTGAATGTAGTCACATTTTCACACTAGAATAACTTTTGGAGGAGCAAAGGAGGATGTTTGTTTAGAGGCGGGGACGAGCTATTATGAGACAAGTGACAGATTGAAACACAAAGTATCTGAGCTTAGAGAAGCCAAATCCTGCTTGTGACAGTTGAGGAAAGTGTCTCAGAAACAACTTTCTCTGAACAGCAGCATCACTCTCTCATTTTGCTTCACTGAATCTAATGTCTTCACAACTGTCTTTCTTGGTCGTTCTTTCTCTCCCTTTAGCTAAAAAAGGTTTTATTTTACTTCCTCTCTACTTTTCTCTTACAGGAATGTAGTTCTGATAACTGTTTATTGTTTCCAACACAGGCATGTCTTTGCCTGTCAGGTTGGCTTTTTGTTTTACCGTTTTGTGTGTTTTGGCCACCAAAAAGCCAATTCATGTCTGTCTGTGTCCCCTCTTGTCTTTTGTTTAGTCTTTTAATGCAATTGCACTGCTGTTAAAAATTGCTTAACATTCAGATTAAACACATGTTAAAAGCATCACTAAGCCAAGTCTAACTCCAGGTTAACCAGTCTAACATTTGTTTTGTGACCAGCCACAGATGCTATTCTCAGCTTTGGGGTGATGTTTGAGTGTTGCTTCCTGTTCGGACAGTCCATATCCCATAATCCTTATAGCACCTGAATGTACTGTGTGTTAGTCATTGGTGTGTGAAGTGTTGCTGTGCTCAGCTGATCTATCCCTTGGAACTGTTTCAATAAAAGCTAAAATAGAAATATCCTCTCCCCCAACACCCCCCAAAAATGACCCAACATTGGCCGCCCTCCCGTCTCTCCTCCTCTCTGCTGTTTATCGTTGGCTGGACTTCCAAGAAACACTTCATTCCAAGACTCACCTTGGTCCAAGGCTCACATTTAATTATGGCTCTGATTCATGGCCCCTTTGTTATTACTGTCAGCTCCACTTTCCACCTCCGGACTAAACAAATGGCTATTTCCTTCACACAACACTTCTTCCTCCTTAGCCCTCCAATCTCATCAGTTCTGTCATCTTTATCTCTGCCCCTGTCTTCCTTCCTCCATTCTAATAAGGTAACAGTTCAAAGTTTTAGATATCGGAGCAACACCTGAGAGTTCTGCCTCACCTGCAAAATGTCACTGAAAGAGACGCAAAACCACTACAAAGAGACTCAAAATAATCACAGACTCAAAACAACTACAGAGACACAAAAAACTGCAAAAAGACGCAAAACAACTACAAAGAGACAAAATAATAAAAGAGACTCAAAACAACTGCAGAGACAAAAAAGACTACAAAGCGTCCGGGTGTGTTGCTTCTATGTAGGAGTGTGGGGGGGGCTATATATACATATCTGTGCCCAGAGGTCCACTGTCTCATAATCCGTCCATTATCTGAGCAAACAAAAATGTTGTGTGTTCCCCAAGGCTCCATTCTTGGGCCTCTTGTTCAACCTCTACATGCTCCCACAAACTCAGATTATAGAAAACCATCAACCCATGCAGACGGCACACTGGTTTACGTTACAATATCACCAAGTGACTATAGTCTCATGCACTGAACAAGTGAGTGATTCGATGTGGCAACATTTCTTCCAGTTATTCAAAGCTGAAACTGAAACAATTGCTTTTGCTGCCAAAAACCCCCAAAACGATTAAAAGTCAGTGCACAGCTTCAAATGCTCATGTTAAAGACCACCAACCAAGACAGAAATTATAGTGTGCTCATGGACTTAAATTTTCAACATTAAGACAATTACAAAATTATTAATTACTATCACATTATAAATATAGCAAGTATTAAAGACATTTTGCCTAAGCAAAATGTGGAAAAGTTTGTCCATTTGTCCGTCTTCAGTAGACTCGACCACTGTGATGCTGTCTTTACAGGTCTCTGTAAAAAGTCAGTCAGACAGCTGCCTGATTCAGAGTCCTCACTAAGACCTGGACAGTGGATCACATCACTTTAGTGCTCAAATCCTTGCACTGGCTTCCTGTATGTCAAAGAATTGATTTTAGAATACTGCTGTGGGTTTATAAAGGTCTGAATGGTTTAGGGCCAAAATATATTTCTGTACATTTCTGCTGCTGGGTTATGAACTATTCAGAGCTCTCAGATAACCGGGACTGGTCTGCTTGTCAAAACTAAACCTGGAGAAGCAGAGTTCAGTTTCTATGCATCAGATATGTGGAAAAAAAATAATTTAATCTGTTTTGTCTGTATTTCTGAGTTTTCAACTCTCATTGCTCCCGATACAGTTTGGTCAGTAGTAGCACGGAGCTTTGATACCCAGCAGCCCTGCTTACAGTACAGCTGTGTTTGTTGTTGTTGGCTCATAAAGAAGAGGCCGGACAGTCTGCCAAACCTCAGGGACGACAACATTTGGAGGAAGGGACTCCATACCTCTCATTGATTCCTTCTTTGATTTGTTTCTCTGCTTTGCCCCCCCCCCCCCAATCTTTTCCCAACATGACAGGCTGTTGATCAATTCATGAATTTATGTAGTTCTGTACTCTGTACACGGCAGGGTGGTTTGTTAACTTCAGCATGACTTTTCTGTGGGCACACTGTCTTGTATGAATTGCATTCTAACACTGTCAATATCAATATTAATTGTTAATGCAGGTCAGCATTAAAAGGTTTATATAGTGCAGTGCAGTCAGAGTATGGAGGTTGGGATGGGATCCTGTTTCATAGCGTTGACATGTTTATTTTTTGCACCATGACTGCTATCTTTGCTAAACTCACTGACATTAAACTGAACACGCCGTGCTTTTACAGTTTTCCGTCTCAGCACAGCTGTCTACACTGGTGGTGTGACGACCTGCATTTAATATATGCCACATTTTTGATATTAACTTTTAATCAAACGACTTTACGGCTGTGTCCGAAATCACTCCCTGGTTCACTCATTCGTTACTCCCTATGCAACAGACACTCAGTAGTTTACTCTATGGTGGGCAGTAATTTGAGATTTTGGACACTTATATATATCATCATCACTTTGTGTGACCAGTGTGGTGTCACACAACTGTAATTTTCTCATCTATAAAATGCAATGCATCGCACTGTGGCATTGTTAGCAGAAGGCAGTGTACATGCCTTTGACGCTACTTTTTCGTTCCACTCAGAATTCGGACACTCAAGTAAAATGCTGGACAGTAAACCTTAGTGCACTGTATAGTAAATAGGGAATGAGCCTATGTTATGGCTCACAGTGCTAACCTTCGAATTAAGTCGTTTAGCTTTAGCCTCTTTTAGATTATTATTTTGGTTTTCTGGCTTAACATTGAGTCCCTCAGGCTCTCACCAACCCCCCACATGACGAGCTCTGATGAAGCCACTGTGCACCACCTGCTCAGCACCTGCTCAGCAGACAGACACAGTTACAGACTAGCTGGTGAAGAAAGTGGAGCATCTAGCAGCTAGCCTAAATCATGGATCACCCATTGGAGCAACATGATCAATGGATGATCACGTTGCTCTGTGTCTGTGTGTGTAAATAGGCAGTTACTTGCTAATCAGTTCACTGAAACAGCTTCTTAAACTGATGGTATATCAGGGCTGTGTTTCTGTGTTTGGAACCACGCATACTTACAGGCAGTTCCCCAAAAGTATACTGCTACTGCAAAAACACGTGTCTTGTATCTTAAAGCCCTGACGAAAGCTATTATTTGCGCTATTGTTAATATTGTCATAAGAAAAGAAAAATATCTGTACAGACATTTGCATTGGAAAAACACTGATGCACACTTTCTGGCATCTCAGAAGCAGCAAGACTTTCTGTTTTGGCTTTTTGAATTTTACTTTATATGTTTCAAGGCCAAGCAAGGTGCTCTTTGAATTGTTTGGGCTTCTGTGCTTTAAAACACAAGGGCACCCGAATCAAATATTTATCAAGCTTATACGTCTGCCTGTCAAAAAAATTCTAAGGGAGGCAAACTGAACATCAAAAAAGCCTTTCAGCTGCTGAAGGAAATGTCAGGGAAAAAAACGACAAGCTTACACAGCTCAGTACAGGGTGTGTATTCTGTGTGTATTCGTGCCTTTCATCAGATGAAAGCTTGGCTTAGATTTGTAGACATACGTAATAATGCTCTTAGGGTGCCAAGGTTTCCCTCTGCATCCCTCACTCCCAAATGATTCCCTATATCGCTTATTGCTAGCACGTCATAGTTCACTGTGTTCGTTGCTTTCTGTTAAACCAGCTGCTGAGACCGGGAAGTTTCTCAAAAAGGAATAAGGCTGTTGTACTGGAGTCTTTTTAGAAAATGCTTTATGTTAATCCTCATCAAATCTCTCTCCTGTCCCCACATCATGCCTGTACATCTGTAGCTTCACTGGCTGCCGTACAACAACTGCAGGAGCACCTTCTCCAAATCCTCCTCATCACTTCAAACTTCTCCAGGGATGACACTGATCTGTCATCGTGAAAAAAACTTCTGGGCCTCTGAAATGCTAACGTCAGAGTTTTCCTCTAATTAAAATCAAAGCTGTGACTCAAGTCTATAATACATACTAATTCTATGCAGTCTTTGGGTCTGTATTAGGCTTGAGCAATTATCTGTGTTGGAGTGGGGGTCCTTACCCAGCATACTACCATCCACAGCTCAGATGTCGCTTTGTTAGAGAGACACAGCTGTGCTGCACACAGCAGGAGCAATGCAAACTGACCTCAATAGAGCCAGCAGCCTCAGAATCTGAGTATTTGACTTTCTTTGACAACTTTCCTGTAACAAAATGTATTCATTTTGTAACTATCGAGGGGGTGACTGACCTTTTAGTCCTCTTTAGAACTTTATTTAACCACAGGGATGTGTGTTTTTTAAACTTTAATGTGACAGATGTCTATTCAGATTAACTTTTAATCTGTGCTCTTGTACCTTTGATCTACCTTCAACTGAATGTCTATATTTTTGTTAATATTACATGTTCCTCTGGTGGTCTCAGAGCTCACAGTTATTCAGCAGGTGTCCCTGAAGAATGAACCTGCCAGCTGAAAGAAAAGACTCCTGGGTTATTATGTTATTAACTAATTGTAGAATCCATTTAACTGTCAAATCCACACAATTGCTCCCAGGTTACTGTACCCTCTGCTAGTAAAAGCAATCAAGCAAGTTGACTTTTGTTTTACTAGAGAAAAGAATATTTGCTAATATAGTTCTGATGTCTGAAGGCGTTCTATCCACAGTAGTGCTGTTAGCTAAATGCTTCAGTGATTCAGAGTTTATCAGCGACTGCAAACTCATATTGTGTACACAGAGGATTCTATGCAAATCTCACAGTAATTATCTAAATCTAAGATGAATCAAGATTTTGTCCATAAAGTGGCTCAACGCGTCAAATCAAAAAGGGTTCTTCCTATGGTCAGTAAGTTAGATTTTGACATTTTCTGTGTACAAGTAGAGATTTTGGCCTGAGAGTGGCACTCAAGTAAAGATTAAAGATGTCAACAAAATCATTAGGAGTCATCTTTTGGGGCCCAGGAATATCTACAGCAAATTTCATAGCAATCTGGCCAGTAGTTGTAGAAATCCAAGTGCAACAGCCAAACAAGAAAGAAGTAAAAGAAGCATCGTTCCTATCTAACAAACATATATGCAGCCAATAGTATCATTAGAAGAGATCAGTCTAATATTTTAAAAATATTCGGTGACAGCAGTGAGTTCACCTTAAAAACTGCACCAGGAGTTTAGTAGCAATGCTTGTCTGGAGAACGCTGTGTTGTTCTGATCTTTCTCCAGTGAGAATTGTTCCTCAAAGGTCTGAAGTTTCTGTTGCATGTTTGCAGGACAAGAAAAGGACTATTCCATCTGTTTACTATAATACCATGATCCACCAGGAGGTTGTCACATTCGCACCTGGCTGCACAGTACAACCTGCTCCACTGGAGCTGTTGGGTTTAAGGGCTTTGCTCAAGAGCACCTCAGTGGTGGTAATGAGGGAGGGGCCAGCGCTGCTTTTTCACTCTCCCTGCCCACATTTATCCTGCCGGTCTGGGGATTGAACCGATGACCTCCCAGTCACAAGCCCGCTTCTCTATTGCATGCAGTGGTCCTTATATTTCAGTCTGGACCAACGTGGTGGACCAACCGACCAGCCGTACTGCTACGTGGCTAAAAAGAGCATATCCAGGCAGCCACCGACGCTGGGCCTATTGTGGTGGTGTTCTGGTGCTGGAGGACCAAACGTGAGCAAGCTCTGCCATATATGTCTGCAGGACTTGGCTCAGTTTTAGAGGTGCACACTATGTTCACATACCATTATTCAGACAGAACAAAAGTGAAAAACCTTTTATAAATGAAGCAGTCAGGTCTCTGGTGCCACGTATGGTGCAGAGATGCAGTACTTTTACATTTAGGACTTTCCAGAGTGACATGAAAAGAGAGAATGTCCAGAGTTTGACTCAAGGACACTTTGGCAGGACAGACGTTGCAGTCTGCTGCACTAACTGAACTCCTGACCTTTCAGTCGGGAGGCGGCCTTTCTTTGGTTGCAGAGTTTCAGGGGACAGAGTGGACTTTAACAGCTCTTAGGGGACGAACTGACAGGGAACCGATAACATTTAGATTTGTCAGGAAAGAGACAGAAAGAAAGACAGAGGAGAGAATTCACTTCACCCTATTGTGCTTCGCTCCACCTCTCCCATTTTCTCTCCTCTGCATCACAGATCAATACAATTCAAGAGGCTTTACTGGCGTGAGAACAATTTCCCCAAAACTCTAACAATGATAAAAAGATGCAATCTTGTAATAATCGCAGGGGCGACTGACCTTTTAGACATTTTAGTTCTAAAGCCTCTTATTTAAAACCTTCATTTAACTGAACACGACACTTCCATGCTTCATTTTTGCCCAAATTCAGAGCCCAAAGGGTCCCCCAAGATCCCTTTCTCCAGCCCGATTGCCCCAGCACTGTGTCCTATCAGTAACAATAACAGTGTACAAGTTAATTGCTGAGATTAGGGAATGCAGTAACATCACAAAAAATAAGATTGACGGGTCATGAAACACTAGCAAACCAACAGGTTAGACCAACGTCTGTGGAAGAGAAAATCAGGGCAAACTGTAAAATTGCAGGATTTCATGATTTTTCCAGGCCCCTCGCACCCTTCTCTTTTTACGTACGTCTTGCTCTCTACTTGTATCTCCATTTCCTTCTGCCTCTCTCTTTTTCTCTCCATTGGTAATTAAGCGGGCAGATTTTATGCTTTTTGGTCTGACAATAGCAGCTCCTGAGGCAGCCACATCAATGCCAGGGCTCACTGTCAAAGAGCTGCCAGATACACACACACACACACACACACACACACACACACACACACACACACAGTAATTAAAGAGTATAATGTGAGAAAAAAATGTATGTGCATAGAATATAGACCTACACACTCGCAAATAAAAAAGACTCGGATACTGAGCATGCATATTATTGATCTACATACTACATACTCTACTACATGCAGAGTATAGAATCTCACACACACACACACACACACACACACACACACATCTGTGAGTGTTTGTGCTGTTTTTGATGCAACAAAAGAGCGACTTCCCGTAATCAACCAGCTTGGCCTGTCAATCAGTGTGTATATGTGTGTGTGGCCATGGAAATAGCCAATCACCGGTCAGACGCTGTCAAAACACAAAACCCCTATTTCTCTTTCTCTATTATTTCCTTTCTTTGTCTGTATGGACATTTTTATTTTTATCACCTCTTTTCTCTCTACTCCCCCTCTCTGCCCTCCCCTCTCTTCCCATCTATTCACAGTAACACTTGTCTTCCATTAGCCTCTCCGTACGTCACACTCCAGCAGTGGAAATCAAAAGAGTGCAGTGTCAGTCGGTCCCAATGTCCGGCTTCATCAGGCCATTTATGCTGTTGCTAGGAGACACGAAACCATTTGGACCAATCCGGTTGGCTGCTACCTCCAAGCTATTTTAATAACAAAACACCGCACAAAGATGCTAAGTACCTTATTGCTTCTGTGCTGCATTCAAGGACACCAACATCTGGGATAAAAGTCAGCTGCCGAACAGCAAGCTTGACTTTGTCCTCGCTTCACAATGTCAGTGTTTCACTTTTAGTTTGTCTCTGAGTTATTTCAGTGCAGCTCGTCAGGGCTTTTCAGCAGCTGACAATCAGCGCTCAAATGTCAGTCTGACCTTGAACACACCACTAAAGAGAGTTTAGGAAATGGTACCTGCTCCAATCTGTGGAGATGTATTTAAATAAAAGGAGGTGATTTTCACAGAAATGAACAGAAACAAGTGGCTGTCTAAAAGTGATGGAATGGTTTGGAAAATGATCATTAATCCGTGGTGCTTCTAAGGTGGTCATGACAGCCAAAATCAGAGCAGATGCCCAAGCTGTAGCCATATCATAATACTGTTTGTTTAATAGGCCAAAAATATGTAAAAACAAATATTATGGTTCTTCAATGTGAAAGTAATTTCCCCAAACTAATGCAAAAAAGAAAAAAAGTGAACGAAAAGCCACAAGTCTGATGCCCAAAGCAATGAATGACTGCTCACTGTGACGTTGTCAGTGAAACATCTGAAATACCGAAAAACAGAGAGAAATACTTCATGCGGGTCACCAAAGACAAGCCTTTGGATAAAGAACACAAACAGTCTGTGTGGCAGCGAGCTGCTTCAGAGTGCATTTATAATCCTGTGTCACTCTGCTGGATTTTATTGTGTGGAAACTGAGGTCATTTCACAGTGTTAGTTACCTGAGGGAACTTGACATTTAAATAGGCCTCCTCGTTATCGCTCGCTTTCTCCCTCCCTCGCCTTTTGCTCTCTATCTCGCACTCGTCCTTATCCTCTAATGCCTGATATCCATTGAGTTTTCTCCTCTATATGCTCCATCCATTTTTCCATCCGCTCTGCTTTCCGATCTCCTGCCTTTTCTGTTCTTTCCTCTTGTTCCATTTTCCGCTCGCTTCATCTCTTCTCCCTTTCATGTAAAACAATTTATTCTCTTCCTTTTTTCCTCTCTTAGCCTGCTGTCAGTCACCTCAACAAAACCAAAGAAGCTACAGATCGAGGACTCTCCAACCTGCATCCAGCAACCAGGTAAGGCACAAGGGGAAATGAAAAAGGCCACTGAACAACACCAACACAGCAAAATATACATTCACAGGTGGAGCTAATAGACAGCAAACTCAGTGGATTCAACTGTGCTGCTGGAGGAACAGATATTGATGGTCCTTTTTCCACCTGATTGATTTATTTGAAAGATACTTTAACGTGAGGCAGCTGAATCAGTTCCACAGTGGATATGAAATAACATTTAAATTGATTCAATGGCAGTCAGTAAAACACAAAATGAGCCTTTGGGACAAACAACAGGTTCATTAATTAAGGTAATCAATGTGATGAACAGAAAACGTGTCAATGTCGACATGTGTTTTTCTTGTTTTCATGTGAACCCAGTCTCTTAAGCACTGAGGAGCTGTAGCGGTTTCAAGTGTGCACAATCATTTTTCATTAGTATGCAAATGTAGACACCAAAGTGTTCCCTGTGGTCTAAGGATTAGGTTTGCTTTCAGGTTTTCTAGCTTTACTATGTTCAAAACACAGACAAACAGATGGTCACCATGATGACACAATGCTCCACACACCACGTAGTGACACATAAAAACAGGCTTATAACCCCCAGCGACGTCTCTGAGCCATGAGGTGAGTTTGGTGTAGTGGCCACCGTCAGAACTGCAGGTCATGTGACGCACACTGGACCCAGAAATGATTTTTCTTTACAATCACTATAAAAGAAACAGCTGTAAAACAATGAATGAGTGTCACAAACACCCCAAAATGACGTGGACCATTCGTACCACTGAAGAACTGCAATCTATCTTGAAAGTGTTGACTATTGAGGGAACAAAGAGCCCAACATGGAGGAAGCTACTACATTAGCTGTGTTGCTTCATTCAAATCTCTCAACATCCCCTTTCCTCTTCATGATATCAGTCCATATCATGCTTTAATTATATTC
Source organism: Siniperca chuatsi (assembly GCF_020085105.1). Classification (NCBI taxonomy): domain Eukaryota; kingdom Metazoa; phylum Chordata; class Actinopteri; order Centrarchiformes; family Sinipercidae; genus Siniperca; species Siniperca chuatsi. The sequence continues at coordinate 2,051,657 of NC_058058.1, forward strand.
CCCACAGTAACTGTGTTTACATTCTTTCATTCACTTTCAAAAGAGCTGTGGGAAGGTCCGCCTTGTTCCATTAGCGAATATAATATTTCCATGCGGTTGCCATATTTCCGTTTTTTCATTGACTGTGACAGACAGCGATGATCACAGCAAGCGGAAGGTTGACAGGAGGAGCTGATAACATAGTTGTTCCTTAACTTGCCTCATGCTGTCTTCACTCTGAACTCTGATCTCCACCGGCATCAGAAACTCGCTGGAGAAAAAACAAACAGCCCCAGCTGACCAATCACAGCCTGACAAGAGTCAGTGAATGGAGGACAAACGCGTCTGAGATAAGAACATGGCCTTTCCTGTGGTGACCCCCTCATGACATTTTTGCCCCACAAGTGGTAAAGACATAAGATTAGTGAAGTATCTGTTTTTAATCCATCCGGTTTGTTTTCTGGTGCGCGATGATCACTACGGCTTCAGAGAGCTGTAGTGTGGGTATATTTTTACCAACATGACAAAAGAATGTTCCAAACAGTCTCACCAGATATCACATCACCCTGATGTTAATCAAGAGAGAAAAATGTCACTCAGGTCATTTGGACCACTGACACAGAACAGATCAAAAACATGTAAACGCCGTCATGGTTCGAAAAGCATGATAGAATTTTAAAAATGAATACTAAAACGTGGCTGTCAGTAATCTACAGTTTCTAAAGAAAGAAGAGAAAGGCTTTAATGAGAACAGCTGGATCAGACGCTGCAGCTGCTTCCTGTGGTGTCGAACGTGTCATTGAACGTCCCTGCGTGTTATCACAGTCACTTCACTGTGGAGTTTTTTCAGTGGAGTGATCAAAGTCTACCTTATCTAACAATCCAACCCACAGAAATAAGAACTGCACACTTCTAATTAAAAAAGCCCTAAGGCTGCATGATTCAAAATGTGCTCTGCATAATGGTAACAGTGGTGGGAAGAACTGGTTTCACTGGGAAAATGGATGTTTTTCAGTAATGACAATTCTTCAACAGATTTGTGAATCCTACTGTTAAGTAAATACACAGAGGGCTGTAATTCCTACAATGACTTGTAACAAAAAGGTTATGTCATAAATAAACTGCATGACTTGGTCCTGTGACCACCTTCAAAGTCGACCACAGGATTCATGAAACGTCATGCCAGCAGGATTTGGTTTGTGCAGACAGCTAAAGCTTGGGACAAACGTCTGAAGATGAACTGAAAGCTGCAAAGACTGGACAAACCACACATAAAGATTGTTTTAGTCTTTGACAGTCCGAGTGAGTAAATGCACCAGACAACAGACTGAACCACTGATCAGTAGCCACTGGAGCTCTGGAGGTAGATGACTCCGCGAATCCCACAAGAACACCAACTGTCGTGTTCTTGCCCCAAAACAAACATGGACGCCAACCAGCAGCTTGCACTGTTTATATGCAGCAACATTTGCACTGAAAAAGGCCAAAAAGGAGGAAATAAGCTCTGATTTGGTGAGATACTGGATGGACGTAGGCTTGTAGAGCCTACAGAGGGACAGCTATTTGAGATTTAGTCTTAAGACAAAAATGCTTATTAGTTTTAGTCACATTTTAGTCATTTTTATCCTTCATAGTTTGTCTAGTTTTAGTTGACAAAAACTAAAAATGTTTTAGTTCAGTTTTAGACAATAAGGCATAACATTTTAGTCGACTTTTAGTCAAAGTGTTTTCTCTTGTTAAACTAATTCATTACCATTAAAATCGCACTAGTGCTGAAACAGTTAGTTGATTAATATGCCTACCTGGCCTTAGAGCTAAGAAATCATACACAAATATCTTCCAAATAAACTGCTGTGTAATCTTAGAAACAACTGTTTGACTAGATATACATATTATATATCTATATATTTGCCATTTACTGGGCAACAACTGTCGCTGTCATCTTTTTCGTCCTTTGTCCTGCATTAATGCTTACTGGACAATAATCCTGCATAATATGAGAACAGCCTGTTCAGTTATGCCACACTGACAATTGGCTTTGGTACAGATTGAATAGTTAAAGTAAAAATTCAAGCACCAACAGTAAACTGCACCTAAAGCTGCGAACCCTCAAAATCCCCAGAAAATGACCAAGGACAGGACCCTGAACACAACTCGTCTCTTCCAGGCATACCCGCTGATCAGGACCTGTTACTGCGGTTCTGATGCTCGGCATGTGTTCTCCATCTCCTGCTGTCTATTGTTGGTGGCCCTTTGAATGACATCCTTTTTGTCCTACCAGCACATGTGTCCAGGACATGTTAAATAAAATCACTGCACCATATTTAATGTGACTGAGTGTGATACTGCAGGTTTTTACACATTCAGTCCTCGGCAGGACAACAGAGAACCAGCTCAGTGAATGTGTAGGATTAACCTTGTGAATAAAGCTCATTCATGGCTTTCTCATAGGCTGAGAGGCTGCAGTGAACTGCAGGTTTTACACAGAAAATCCTACATTTGACAAAGAGGGCACAGCTTAAGTGAAGCTGATGAGAGCAGCAAGCAGCAACCACCACAGCTGATTGTAATATGCTGAGCAGACCAGTAGTGTGTCCTTTGTGTAGCAATGTGGATTTGTAAGCGTGTGGAGCTCGGGGTGGTAGATGAGTCTGACTTTCATGCAGGAGACTGAAGTACATGTTGCATCATAGAGGTGCAATTAACGTTCACCTCTCTATTAACCATATTCACCATAGTCCCAGTCTTTCCCTCGCCATGTGTCCAGCCTTACCTCTGTGTCCCTGAGGAAAACTAACACAGAGCTCTGGGCTCAGTGTGGGAACGTACTGAATGTGAAGGAATCTGCAAAGAAACTAATTCCAGTATACATGTGTGAGTACTGTATATTGTGTGGCCTGCGAACATCCCTGACTTTTGACAAGTATGTTACAAAATATTATCCAGACTGTTATGAGACAGTTATTATAACAAGCCAAAGTGATAACTGATCCCTTTGAAATGAAGAATAATCACTATGACAGGTCAGAAATGATGTGAGATGTCGATGAAAGCTCTGGAAAAAACTGAAGTGGACCTTGAGTTAGGGTTATTTTGTCAAACTATTACAGTTTGAAAAGATTAGAAAACACATGACGCAAGCTGGCCTTACTTGAATGCAAATGAAATGTAGAAAGTGAAATGTAGGACTTTTCTCCATCACCAGGGTCTGGTTGTGTCTCTGAAAATCTTGCATTAAAAAATAAACTTTGTAATCAATACTTTTTGTATAAATATTAATACCAAATGAGTAGCTTTTGAGCGTCAACATATTGATCACTGAGGTATCGATCAGCTTGTTCCTGCAGCTGTGATGAAATCAGCACATGCCATGTTGAAAGAGCAGAGTTACCTCCCATCTCCCACCACATCATCTTTTCGAGTATAAAAGTACATTTTTATACTTTTAGCTCTTTCTTACTTCTCAGTCAAACATCGGAGAAACAGCAGCATTCTGTGACCGTTTCACTCACCTCAGCCGAATCCTGAAAACTTAAACTACCACTGAAAGTCTCCCGAAGCCCAAACCCAGATATCTAATTACACTGCTCCCAGTGTTACACAGTGACTGTGAACAGAGGCGGGGCCCCTGGTGCCCCCGACCACAATCAGAAGGTAGTTGGCTTTTTAGTGTCATGGATGGATTACTGACCGGGTCTCCTGGGTACAGACCCAGCTCCTGACCAGAGCCCCTGTATGAACTGACTGATAACATGTCGATCAAACAACCACAAATAGATGACAAACGACCACAGAGACCCAAAACAGCTGCAAAGATGAAACACGAACACAAAGAGACTGTCTGTTACAGTCTGGGGGTCTTGCTCCTCTGTAAGAGGGGTGGGGGCCCATTTGCATGTCTGTGTCCAGGGACTAGTTGTCTCATAATCTGAGTTACAAATAGCAGCTATTTATTGACAAAGTTTCATATTAGAATATTGAAGTTGTTTATTTGGCATTCATGACACGTCATTACACAGACTTAACAATGTAACTGTTAATAATGTACGGTTCATTATTGCTAACCACCAGGGTTTTCATTTTAGTCTTAACACACATTTACTCATATATTCATACAAATGTGCCCACAGCCCCCCATTCAAAAGTTTCTAAAGCCGCCCATGGCTGCCACGAAGAGGAAGAAAAACACCTCAGGGTTGAACTGTCTCAGTACAAACACTCAGAAGGAAAGAAAACAGACCACTTGGCTGCTTTAATTCCTTTTCATCTCCTTTCTCTTTCCCTCAAGGAGAGCTTCGACCTTCAGCTCCTCCGAGTGAAGAAATAACAACGGCACAGAGGTCTTTTGTCATGTTGCAACCGCAGCCGTCAATCCATCAGCCCTCTGCAGGACGCTTGACTTTCCTTCAGCCTGGACCGGTTTCATCCGACACGGATATGTAATGCAGACTTACGCTGTGATTAAGACAAGTGTCAGTGAAGTGGAATAATGTTATGTATGATATGGTTGCCTCCCCCTCTGCCTTGAGGCCATGGATCGTGTTTTTCATTCTTGTTCCATTTCATTAGTCTGTTTACAGGTACACTGCAGCACTAATGCAGTGCAGGTGAAGGGTCTCAACCCCCATTTGAGAGGCTCAGATCATCTGCAATCATGTAATTAGTCAGATAACCTCCAACGGCTGCATTTAATGAAACGCATTCCCTGAAATCACCAGGCCACACGTTCCTTTTAAAATTTTGTAAAGTACAAAGCTGAAGGTTTTTGTGCTGAACGTTTATTTTGAATTCTGCTTACATGCCTCCATTTTTCCCAACTAAAGGAAAAGAGAAATCATCAACAGAAATGATGAACCAAAAACAAATCACAGCTGAAATTACAGTGTTTAACTCATATGAGATTAGTGCTGTCAAAAGAGCATTGTCTTGTTAAAATGTGGTAAATAATCTGTGTTGGAGTGAAACCTTTAATCAAAATTACTGTGCAGAGCTGCTTTGAGTAATCATGTTAGCAAAGAACTCTCACATGTCCTGGAGAGCCTGGATCTCTGTAATGCAGCAATCCAGTCATGGAAAAGTCCTTGAAAATGTGACACTGGACCAAAATATCCTGGAAAATAGCTAGCCGAATTACAGTTGGGTTGCTGTATGTTGCAGCAGCAGCAGCGTATTCCACTTCTGTTGTGGGACAGGCTAAGGTTTAAATCATATGGGATCGTGTTTGTTAGCATATAACAGCTCACGGTAAACACAGGCTATAAGAAAGTAAGGAAATTCAATTTTCTACATTAAAACCATCAGACCTTAAACCAAGAACTTGCCAAATCTGGTAAACTGCAGTTCAGGTTCAGGCTTTGGAATAAGTGAGCTAACATTAATTGTGGGTCTTACTATGTAAAGGAAACTTCCTGCATTGACGCTAAACGTTGGCGTAGAATCTTCTGATATGGACGTAATTCCTGGACATACTGGGCTGAATAATTATCTATGTTTAATTGTTAGCCAGTAAGCTAACAATTAAACATAGATAGCTTGGTTTTGGTTATTTGGATATTGACAGGAAACAGTTTTAGATATCTTGGGAATATATAACCAAAATTAGTTTCAAGACTGAAATAACTATATTTCAACATGTTGTCAGGACCTCCTTTACACTGAAATATTGTTACTGAAATGCTGGCGAAACCATAGACTGCATGGGCAAAGTGCCCAAGGCCATAAAGTCAAGGGGGGTGCTTTCCCTTAAGTATTATTTTTAAGTGGGTAGAAATATGTGTAAAAGGACTCTTTATATGATCTATAACATAACACATCTATAACATCTATAACCGCGATAGATGTACATTGCTTCAAGACTTTACTTGACAACTCCCCTCAGCAGCTGTGAGGAAGAACTATTTTCCAAAAGTCAAGTGTGTATGGATTGGTAGGGCCATTGGTCATGATATTCCGTCCATGATTGAAACAATGTCTACATGTGACCCAGATATCAGAACACTTTCATATTTCAACCAAATGTAGCCCAGTTTCGTATTACTAAACAACCCAGTACCCACTAATCAAATTATCAGTGCTCACTGGGTACTCTTTTACTTGTTAAGCACCGCAGGAACTTTCCCCAGGGACTAGGAACCTTTGGAGGAACTGTGGTCCCTGCGTTTCCACCGCAAATTAAGTTCCAGGGACATTATTAATCCCTCCCAAAAGGTCCCTGCTCGGGAGGTAGTACTTTTCAGAAGTACCAGATCTTTCGGGGTGGGGCTTGCTGCGTTGAACATTTCTGATTGGTCGAGCTCCGACCGGATCGATGCGTTGCTGGGTCGCAGGCCGGCCTTCTCTGCTGCAGCGGCTCAGCTACTGCGCTGAAGCCGTGGTGGAAGGCGGAAGACCAGTCGGTTGGGTTGGCTAAATCGATCGTACAAAATGATATCTTGTTAATGTCGTCGCAGTGAGACACAACATATATTCAACATGTTTTTCAAATGAAACGGACGGGCTGCAGGTGTGTTTCGTCCTGCGACCAGCAGCAGCCCTCGTCCCTGCTGAAGCACACAAACGCTGTATTTTGCACATTTATATTTCTGCAGATTAATAAATAGCTGTGGAACTAAATGTGTGTATAGTGGCTGTTCTTGTATCTGAAAACAAGTACATAGTACTACATATGTAATAAGACACGTAATGCTTATGCTTGTGTTACCATATTCTAATATTTACAGCGCTCTGAGGAGGCAGTGGCTCTCAGTTTCACCATGTGAGAGTGCACAGGTTAAAATAAGCACAGGTCCTTCTGCTGAATAGCAGGTGATGCGTTTAATAAGTTAAAACAATAGAGTTATGCAGCTGTGTGATGGGTGTAACCTAATGGGTGTAATTTGCCTAATCTTTGCAGGTCTTTAGACTGCGGTGGAAACACACACAACAATGGGCTGAAGAACTTTTTAGTTCCTTGAAAAGTAGTTCCTGGGAATAAAAGTTCTGGGTACTTTCGGTGGAAATGTGGCTTTGTTCATTTCCCCCTTAACTTCCCTCTTATGTTTCTTTAAATTTGGAGAATATATTGTTTTTCATGCTGAACTTTGGAGCTACTTGATGTTTACACTGACATCTCCACTAGAATTTAAAATCGAGTTTGTTGGTTTGAAAAGAGCTCGTCAAAACAACATGAGGTTGTAAAGATTGAGCCACAGGTGGCTTCAGCAGAGTTAAAGAGGGAAACAAACAAACTAGTATTTCAAATGATTTCTGGAACACAGCTGGTAACTTTCAGCAGCATTGTTTTCTGAACAGTGTGTTAGTTGAGAGACAGACTTGATCAACATGCTCTCAGCAGAGCTCCTGAATGTGCCATGCAGCTGTAATGAAACTCTTGTGGCTACAAAAGCATAATAAAGGCTCATTAAAGTGTAAACCAGGAATGCCTTTTTGTGTCTGCCAGTTGACTAGTGTGAAACATCCAATTAGAAGATTTGGCAAAGCTCAATTAAAGTCTCCTCAATCCTGTTTTCACCATCATAATTATCCTCACCTTGCTTTTGAGTGTCAGCGGCTCCAACGCAGCTTTAATGATCCTGTCCACCGTCACCGGTAAATAACATTTCTCAGCCTTGAGATGCATAGCCAGAGTGAACAGTAACAGGAAGTGTGTGCGGGAGGCGTAGGTGCGCGGTGACCTCGCGTCCTGTGACCTCAGCATGTGCGGATTGTTAATGACAACCCACATCAACCCGCGGGGAAAATCTTCCATTTACAGAATGAATTCCTCACGCTCGGGACTCTGACGAGTCATTGATCTTCACATCTCATCACATGATTGAGCCGGTCTGAAGTGCGGAGCATGAAGGCTGAAGGCTGTCATGCTCTTCTACTACATTGATTGGGTGCAAGCTGGTGTTATATGATTACAAGGCTCCAACTCTTGAAGGTGAGCACCACAAAATGAGCCGTAATTCCCTGTATCCACAGGCTTCCAACAACAGAAACGTTCATCTAGGTCTGCTGATGAAACTCAGAGACAGACGAGGTTTGAGAGCGAGTAAAGGAGGCCGACATGTCTGGTTTGTAGATGTCACTAAATCCTGGACTTTAGGATTCGTTTTAAAATGAAAGCTGGCAGCAAACTCCACTTCATTCTGTTTTTTCTTTTTAGTGGCAGGAGAGAAAGGCTGCAGTAAAAATCAGCTCCAAGGCCAACAGAGATGGACAGTCTGCTTCAACGTCCATTACAGGAGAACAATTTACTGTCAACTGGAAAGAAAAACAACAGCTGTCTGCTGTCGCTGGTGTTATATCTGAACAAATCATCTAAGTTTGGCTGCATACAGTAGGTTAGTCTTACTTTATATGAGATGAAAGAGAAAATGACTTTGGAACAAAAGCCACAAAGCCAGATCAAAATTTGCTCTCCTCTACTGACACATAAATAAACCCTTCCAAAGTAACATAGTTTGCTTTAAAACAAAAATCTGAATGAAATTTCATACATTTGAAAATCTAATATATAATCATTTTTCTACATCGCAAGTTATGTTGGATTTTCGGTTGAACTAGTTTGAGTTTTCTTTTGTTTGTCTGTTCAGCCATGGTGGCGATCGCTGCTACTGCTACACCGTTAACTATGCATGCTAACTAACCTGTTAGCTGTCAGTTGACGGTGACTCTGTTACCTGCTCATGGTACTGTAACCATACTGTTAGTAACTCACCTGCTAGCTGCTCATGCTAACGACCCTGTCAGTTGCTCAAGATCCAGTTAACTGGTCATGCTAATGTTGCGTTCATGTCATACTGGATGGATAGAGATAGGAAATAGTCCTGTGTACGACTTGCAAGTGTTCATAATTGGACAACTCAAGATGGTTAAATGATTACAGAGTTGGTCGTAAGGATTAGTAATACTGTAAATTTACAGTATAACACTAGATCCATTAAATTCAAGTTTGATTACCTTATGTGGGACTTCGGCTGAAGTCCACATTTGTTTCGTTTTTTGGCACTTTCATATTATTAAACGCCAAGTCAGAAAAATATGTGATGACGTGAGCATTTGTGATGCTTTTTAGTGGCTAATTAATGTGTTAGCTGCCCATGCTAAATACTTGTTAGCTGTTCATGCAAACTACCCTGTCAGCTGATTGCAACCCTGTTACCTGCTCATGCAAACAATCGTATTAGCTAGTCATGCTAAGTAATCTATTGCTGCTCATGAACTATTGTCAGTTGATAATGTTAGCTACTCTTATTTAGTACCCCATCAGTTGATCATGCTAACAACCTGTTGTTGGTCTTGTAAAGATTCTGTTGGTACGTTGCTCATGCTAAATACCTTGTCAGCTGTTCATGAACATGTTAGCTACTTATGTTAACTATCCTGTTACCTGTCCTGTTAGGTGCTCATGCTAACTATACTGTGAATTGCTACTACACTATTTGCTGCTCATGCTAAATACATTATCAGTTGCTCATGACCCAGTTAGCTTGTCATGCTAACTAACTAACTACCAAGCTAACTAACATGGTAACTGTTTTCAAATGTTTAATCCAACACATTTGCTGAGACAAAGAAGGAAAAGTTTGCATTAGTGGTTAAAACTGTTTTTCATAGTGACATGGTTGGCCAATGAATCCTTGGTGACCCAGCTGCAGGCGAGGATCAGAGATTATCTGGTCAGGAAAAAGCATGCCCAGAGAATGGAGCATCTACACCAACAAGAACCACACGTCGTCAAATTGCAGGCTTGCTGGAAAGGTTACAAGCAGAGGAAAATGTACAAAGACAGGATGAATTTGCTTCAGAAAAATGTTGCTTCTGTTGTCAAGATCCAGTCTGTGGTGAAAATGTGGAAAGCCAAACGTAAATACAATCAGAGGTTGCCCATAATAAGAAAATCCAATTTTTCCTTGCCACTGTCGCCAAATGCTTGCTCATGGTGGGATTTGTTGGGTCTCTGTAATTAATATTATAAAGAGTACGGTCTAGACCCAGGAAAAGTGTAATGAGATAACTTCTGTTATGAATTGGCGCTACATAAATAAAATTGAATTGAATTGAAAAGACCTAATTTAAAAGTGAGCAAAAATGTAAAATGACAGTCGACACCAGAGAGCTAAAGAATTATTACTAGTTCACTTTAAAGCATTTCAAACTGATTACAGCTGAATACAGAGTGATTATTATTATTTCTATTTGCAGAATAATGCAATACTGTAATTTAATAATCCATCATTAAGCGGTTGCACTATAAGTGTTTCAGAGGATAACATTTACCATCTGAGTACAGAATAATATACATTTCATTTCATTTAAAGTAAACTAAAGTGGCTGTTTTGCCTCCCAGCGATCCAGGATCAGCAGTCATTTCCCCTTAAGTTTCATGGCCCTCGAAACACTATACTACTCTTCAGTAATCGAACCTACTCCTCTCTCGCCACGACCTTGTCGAGGTGAACGCTGGCCTGCGTCGATCCTGTCTGCCTTTTAAATATTTATGATCATGCAGAGCGACAGCAGCCTGTAGCCTTAAATCCTTAAGGGGGAGCCTATGAATCTGATTTCAGGGGCTGCGTGCACACCATATAGTTTTTCATTATCTCCAGATCGCACGGAGGCAGATGAGGTCAGCCGAGGTCAGCTGAGGGGGCGGCGAGTCGAAATGAATTCAAATTATTTTGGACACCTATGCAGATCTCGCCCTTGGGTGATGCGTACAGTATGTCACCTGTATGAGACACATTACCAGCCAGGAGAGGATGGATAGCTGTAATTTAAATATCGTCAGTCATCGCTGTCTCTCTGCCAAACTTCCCGCCCTTCTTCTTCTTTTGTTTGCCGATCTTCCACTCTGCTGTGCCGTACGCTTGGTTACCTTTTCCCATTTTTCTTCTAGGGTAATTTTCTTTACTGGGGAAGCGACACAAAATTAGTTTTGGGATGATGAGCTACTCTGAGCTTTCCATGACCCCTGACAATATCTAATCAATTTAGAGATGTTTTTTTTCTTTAATTAATTAAAAGGAGATCAAAGAGTCGAGATAAAAGCTTCCGCCGTTCTGCCACAGAATGATTTCAACAGCGCTTTTCAAATGAAGATGAAACATTCACGGCCTCACACACACACACACACACACACTTTTATATTGACATTCTTATCATACACTCATAAAATTCCCTTGCATGCATTCACACATACACTGAAACATACCAGGCTTCCTGCTCTCCAAACATGCAGCCTCATGTTTATTTATGATATGCCAATATGGAGCACTTCAAAGAATTGTCCAGCCCTAAAAAAAAGAAAGAAGACACCCTCCCTGAGGTGTTCTGCCAGCGTCTGTAAATTAGACCCATAATTCTCCAGAAGAAACCAGTGGTCAGCGAGCCGAGGCTCCACTCGGCTCAGAGTCCTTCAAACCCAAAGCGGTTGCAGAGAAAAGACAAGAAACTCATCACCACAGTGATCTCTTTGTTGTTAATGCTGCTCGTGATGCAACCATGATAACAGCGGTATCTGGAGCTTTGACTCTGCTCTGGATTCTCCCAAAGGGCGAGACGCTGCACTGCCACTGAACAAAAAACAAAAAAGGACAAAGTTCTACACACAAACCAGTTTTTGCAGAAATTCTCAGAACAAAAAAACTCTACTGTGGAGGCAGAAATAATCTCACTGGATTAGTTGTTAATTTATATATTCTATATTCTTACCACCAGGAAAAGGTTGTTTTACATTAAACTGTAGAGTGCTGTAGAAAGGTGCGATTTATCTGCCATTTTTAGTAAGGTGCATAAAGGTTTTTAATGGTTGTACATTCTGTGATGGATGCAGAAAAAACCGTAACCTGGCAGGAAGTAGAGATCATCTGCAAAAAGACCCATTAAAACCCCATAAATCTCGTGGACTTTAGACATATTTACACACAGACCTGAGACCTTCAGCTATGGGGGAGGCACATGGCCTAGAGGTAAAAGTGGCTGACCAGTAACCGACAGGTAGACCCCCGGCACGACGGGAGGGTGTATTCCAGCTGTGAGCTGCGGACCGAAGGGTGGCTGCCTACTGCTGCAGGGATATGATACATTTCAATTGCCTTGTGTACACTGACTGAAAGTAAATAGTACAACAGGTCCCTACAAGACCTGATTAGAATCTGGACCCGGCTCGACTCCTAGGTCGGGTCACGATTACTAGGAAGTGAGTGGACCTGTGAAGACCTCTACATGGACATGCACTGAAAGCCATAGACCAGGGGCCCGTGTCACCAAATTTGTTGACGTAATTTCAGATATTTTTGCATTTTCATGTGCTTTTGGCATGTTGCACCAACAAAAGCTATTACAATTTGCAAACACAGATTGCAATTTGTGTACAATGAGGCAATTTGTATTTAGAGAATAATTCTGCAATCTAATTACACTCCGACTGGGTGACATTGTCTCCTTTAGTCTTCCTCATTAAAACAACATGAGGTGATGAACCCTCTCAGCTCACAGTTTGTTTTGCTGTGTTTTAAACAATGAACCAGGTTGACTGGATGGGCAGAAAGGTGGGATTGTTCATTAATTGAAGTGCCTTTATTGGTTGGAGTTTTACATTGACTAGTGCAGTATGAGATCACCACTACCGCACGTCTTTCAGCAGGTCTGCGCTGTCTGCTGGAGGCTTTGACCCAGAACGTCTGACAGCGCTGTGAGAGGAGACATTTATAGCACGAGCCGCCCGGTGGGAATCCAGACGCCACATCAGCTCCCTATCAGCACCTCACCTCGGCTACGCCTTCCACATGATCACAACACGTCCTCGCCTCAGCCGCTAAAAACCCAGAGAGCAGCTGCTGTTAAAAAACGACAAGTTTAAGCTATTTGTGTATCCACGTACCTCGCTGCTTTCTGTCTGTTCTGGCATCTACAGAGACACCAGAAAAAAACATTCCCCATGCACAAACAGTCACCGCGTGATTCACCCTGCAGCCGACTGCATTAGCATACTGGCCTCAGCACATGCACGAATCAGCTCCCCCCGACCGGGAGTAGCTGCTGAAAATAAGCTCAGGTAAGCAGTTCAGTTCAGAGCAACAGCAGACAGGTTTCTGAAGATTTATCCTGACAGACTCAAATCATTTACATTTATATGTTTTTACTACATGGCGGCACGGTGGTGCAGAGGTTCACCTCACAGGAATCGAACCTGCCGGTCGATTGCATGCTGCATGCGCGTTGGCGACCTGTCCTGTATGTACCCCGCCTCTTGCCCAATGCCAGCTGGGATTGGCTCCTGCCCCCCCGGCGACCCGCAAGGAGTAGCCGGTGCTAATGGATGGATGGATACTACAATTTAGGTGACTGTCTTTTATCGGAGGTGATTTACAGTTTGTGTAACATCTGTTTAATTATTAAAAGTGACAGCCAGGTGCTGTAAGTCCTGCTACTGCAGTTAAGCAATTTACTGTTTTTGTATACTTTGTATAAATTATTGTGAGTTAACCCTGTAAAATCTGTAAATAAGCCCAAAATCAGACAATAATGAACCCTAATAGTTTTACATTAGTGCATTTGTATGTAATTATTTTGTAATTGCACATGACAATTCTGTGTTGTTTTAGGAAAACAAGTATCTAAATCTAAGTATGGTTCTCTATTTGACTGTAATTGTACAGAAAAAGATGTTTTACAACTCGTCAAAGTTGATTTTAGCTAACCAACTCTTTTTATGATGGCTGTTCATGGCATGATGGCTTTTTGTTTTTTTTGTTTGGCTGCACTGTAAACAGATACACCAGCTGCTATTGTGTTGGATTTCTGACAAGGTAGCTGAATGAAATCTTAAGGTTTTCTTACCTGTGAGTCAGATTTTTTCCTTGAGGACTTCTACAACAAACAACACAAGGTACAAGATCTAACAGATTTCATCAGATCTCATCATCACAGAGCTTTTATCAGCTTTATTGAGTCATTAATGGCTATTTGACCGTAGAAATCAGTCAGTTTGTCCGAATGCCATCGTCTGACGACAATTTAGCCTCTGGGGGCAACGGCCAATGTTTCGGGGCTCATTATCACCAAATATTATCTTGAGTTTGATCTTCATTTAGGTATTCACTACAGATGCCTTACGCTGCAGACTAACTACAAACACTCTTCAATCCATAGTACGAATAAAAACTGCATGTAAGAATTTTACAAGCGTGTTTTCACAGTACAGTGCTTTTCAACCTCTTTAACGCTGTCAGACTCACCGGTTCATCTGTCATCACAAACCCATATTGTTCGTCCAAGTTTGGTCCTTTAATCAAGTCATTTTTATCTGTATTTGACTACTTACGTTCTTATTTTAGTAAAACAAGTTAAAAAATGCCAGTGCACTAAGAATACTCAAACCTGCTTCCAATGCAAATCAAGAAAGTATTTTCTAAAATAGTTTGCAGTTTTTCTTAATTCTAGTTCAGCAACTGGAGCTATTCTTTTTCATTTATCTAGAAATGACTTGAAACAAGATGACTTCCATTAGATACAGGTTGAAATATCCCTGTTCACCTGTTTTTAGACAGAAATGATTTAATTATGGGGAGAGTTTTTGCAGTGCACAGAACTTATTTGAAATTCTTGTGGAGATCCAGAGATCAAAAGTGTCAGGACGAATTTTTGGGAAATGTGTCGAAAATGTTTCAGTAGAATATTTCCATTTGATGGAACGGTTCAGCCTTAAAAAGTCTTTGAATATTTCATTCAGTATAAACATCATAATAGCTTAAATGAAGCGCTGGAAGATGCAGATGCAGAGTATTTAGATGACTTTAAAATCATTAACCTTTCTGACTTTTTTCTGCGCTTTGTTGCAAATAAATCACCCTTCAGGTTTTTTAATACATCCTGAACTGAACTGGAAGTCCATGTTGAATCATGTTACACTCAGAATACAATATATGAAATATTTATAGTCATTTCAGTTGTCTGACCTCATTCTGTCAACAATCCAAAAAGTTTCGACTCAGCCGAGAAAGACACTTCCAAAACCCCAAAAAGTACAGTTTGCATCATTTAGAGGAGGGACGATCTCCCCAGCCAAGCCTGTCTGACATCTTTTAAACACATATCTTATATTAAAGAGGAACATTAAAATTCATATAATCACTTTATACAATCTTACCATCCATCCGAACAACTTCAGAATCGCAGTCGTGATCCATCTCAAGAGACGAAAGTCAGAAATCCCCCTAGTATTTCTTACATCTCCACACGATCCACAGGCGCCATTACACAAGTTCTTAAAATGCAAATAATCATCCTCAAAAAATCCACCACAAGAAGATTACATGTCAGTCACAGGCTGCAGCTAAAGATAGTGTTTTGGAGAGTGAAGAGTTTCGGAGTTTGGAGGAGGGTTCGTTTACTTATCAAACTCGTGAGGAAAAGTTTTAATTTCTTTCCCACTTCCTCCATGACCAAACTGAAGCCAAACCCCAACTGAACTTTAACCAGCTGTGGTCACTTTGTGATGGAGGAACTTCATGTTCCACAAATCTGCAGTTCAGAGAGAGCGAGCTCATTTCAGGAAAAATCGCAATCAAGTTGCAAAATGTGGAAGACCAAACCTGACGGATTAATGAATAAATGAATTTTAATCAATGCCAATTTAAAAAATCTATTTTAATTTTATTTATGACTTTTGACCAAACTCCATCCACAGAGGAAGACCCTGAGATCCCAAAAAATACGTTTTATGTCAAACAAATTTTTACTGGTTACAGGTTCTAAAAATGGAAATATTTTTTGCTTTTAAGTCCATGTCATGAATTAAACATCCCTGTTTGTATTCTATTTCATTTTTTGAAAAGACAAAATCTATTTAAATTGGTATTTTATGTTTTTTTCCAGAATTATTTTAGACACAAAAAAAGCTGAAAGACAATAGATTAACTGAAAATGAAAATAATCATTCTGCAGACATAAATACATAGATACATCTATAAAATTCACAAAGAAACTGTGATATGTACAAATATATTAATGAATTACAGTAATACTTTAATAATTGGTAACATTTTCAGATGTAAAAAAAAATGTCAGAATTTTTAAAAATGCAATTTAAAGAAATCAGTTTGAGCTCTGGGAACTTTTTATGGGAATTTTTATACACATTTGATACACGAAAGAATTCCAAATAATAATCGATTATTATTATTAATAATTGATCATCTATAGATTAATCGAAAATTAAAACAGAAATCAAAATCTGTAGCCATAAAATTAATTATTCAAATTGAGAAAAAAGAAACTTTGACATCTACAAATATATGAATGAATTCGTAGCCGATATTCATCAATGACTTTTTCTATATTAAAAGAAATGTTTTTTAAAAACAACTGATTCATTGAATTAGGGTGTAAATTAAGCAAATGTATTAAATTAATTAATTTAAAAACAGAACAATAAGAAATGATTAAATTAAATTAAATTTTTATCTGTGGTAAAATATTCTAAACTCAAGGTTGACTTACTAGCGCTTTTCCTGTAGCTTTCAACCGCATTCCACGGCATTCTTTCTCAGGTGTCATCACATGACATCAGGTGTTGCGTGATGAACCTCCACACACCTGACGTTGTTTTCGCAACACTATCATACAACTGAATTATTATATTTTGATTCACTGATAACTGTTAATCACTGAAACTTTGCTGACACACTCCACATGTTTGCTTCCTCACAAAGGAAAATTAAACAAATTACAAGTAAGCAGAGGGTGACTCATTTTGAAAATGTCAGTCACATGATCAGTTTAATTATTGGAGACAAAACAATGACAGGTCCGGAATAAAAAGTTCAGGCCGTACGATGAAGTTCAACTTGATAAAACCGACACACTGGATTTCTGAAACGCTGACCTTTGAGAGAAACATTTTTCATCCGAAGATAAACACCAAACTCAACAACTGTGGCCTTAATGAGGTGACTCAGCTGCCTCGTCCTTTAAATCTGTCACACACACACACACACACACACACACACACACACAGTCACTTTCTGCTGGGTAACATCTTGTCAATCAGCCGCCTCTGGAGACACACACACACACACACACACACACACACACACACACACACCCCTGCTGAAGTGACTGAAGAGCATCTCAGCTCAATAGGCTCTTAGTCACTAGTGATTGTGTGTGTGAGTGGGGGGGGCTTAGAGGCAAGATGCTGACAGATAATCAATGTGTGTGATTGGCTCGTTGTCATGACGGGAAAGGATGTTCGCTTGCTAGAAAATTGGTTTGAGGCTGCAGATCCTTTTATGTGCTGCGTGGTGTGTGTGTGTTAGGCAGTGTGGCGTCCCAGCCATCGGCGTGACACGAAGGTTTGGGACGACACCAAAGAGTCACTCTGAGCTTACACTCATTCCAGCTCAGACTCCGCTCTGTTCACCTGTGCGTGTATTTCTCAGCTCTCAACGTTTCTGTGAGGACAAACAGAGATGAGCTAATCACAGTCAGATCCTACACTGCAAAAAATCTCAGTCTTAACAAATAATTGTATCTGTTTTGGAGTCTAAAATCGTTCAATAACCAACTAGTTTTAATAAAACTAAAAAGAACTGAAAGAACTAGTTTTTATGATTCATCCAATAGTTGTTGAGATATTTCAGTCTGGATTGACAGACCAACATCTCCATCCCTTAAATGATTTTAGCTTGATCATGATGCATTTTGAAAGACTTTTATGCGCCTGAAAGATTGGAGAAAACTCTCATCCCTCAGCGACGAGTGACGTCCTTCAACTGATCTACGAAAATGAGAATGAAAACTGGTGGCATGAGGTTTTCCAGCCAGCGATAACATTATGTGTTGTTGCTGCTGAAGAAAAGGGCTCTAAAAAGCGTCTGCTGCTTCGTCGTTATCCCTGGCTGCAGCTCTTCAGGGAGCCTCTGAGGTGGACAAGCTGATTAAGTTGCATTTTTCTTGACCAATGGAGTGCAGCGACAGACAGTTAGGACGTGGACGGGCTGCTCTCTGTGGTTGTTATTTCTCAGGCCCAAAATGACCTGTGGGAAAGACTTGAGGGTGAAGGAGGGGTGGGGTGGGGGGTGGGGGGGGGTGAGATAGCCTGCCCAGCATGCTGCTCATCATGGTGCGTTTGATCTATTGCCTGCCACCTCCCCCGCTCACTCATACTCTGGCTGTTTGAGCGCCACCAGCCACCCGTATATTATCCACCAACATCCACTGGATGTGATTTAGGGAGGTAAAAATAACTCCCCCCTTCCTCCTCCTCTCAAGCTTTCCATCTGTCCGTCCACACGGCTCCTCCTCTTCTCAGTCTTCCCGCCACCTGCTCTGGAGCAGATCAGCAGGCAGATCAGCACACCTGCGCCTACGAGGGTTAGAGGTTCCTGCTGCAGGAAGATGAACACGATAATGAAACTGTTCGACATGATGTGTAGTATGACAACTGACGGGATTAACTGAAAGTTGAGTTTACCTCCACAATACAAAGTTTGCAAATTGTACATTTCTAGGGCTGTAACTTAACTTAATTATTTTCATTATTGATTAAGCTGTTGATCTTTTTTTTTAATTATGCAGTTATTTTTGTCCAGAACATGTTATAAAATAGTAAAAACTGCTCATCACATTTCCCAGGGCCCAAGGCGACGTCTTCAACTGTGAGTGTTATTGTGAAGTGGAAAGCCCTATGAGCAACAGCAGCTCACCTGTGAAGTGGGTACCAGCTCACAGAGCAGCCCCCCCCAACTACTGAAGCACGCTGCACAAACTTCACTCACCTGGGCGAGCAACGTCACACAATAGCTGTTAGGCTATTAGGTTTCAGTCTCAATCCCAACTTGGTCGAGAGCCTCGTGACTTGGGTTTCCATGGCCAAGCACCATGAGCAATGCAAAGCGTCTGCTGAGGAGAACACTAACTGCCTGAATGCACAGTGAAGTTTGGTGGAGTTTGGGTTAGGCCCCTTAAGCCACGTTTCTACCAAGCGGTCCAGTTCAGTTCATTACAGATTAGAACGGTTATTTTCGTGTTTCCGTTGGCAAAAGTTGTGGATGGTACTAACAGAACCACTCCATTCTGTCCCGTTTTTTCGTAACCCCTCTGTTGAGGTTCCGAGCGAGCTGAGCCAATAACCTAAAAGGTGGTGTTAAAACACAGCAGACCACTGATTGGTCAGAGAGGATCGGAGCGTTCTGATGTAGGATTTCCCAAACTCTCCTGTTTTTTCAGCAGTCTTCTGTCTTGCTGCCTGCAGCCTTTTCTCAGTAAAGCTTGTCTCCTTGTTGTAGGCAAATAAACAACAACATATGTGCGAACCAAGTGTGTGGTTGAGTACAAGTGCGGCAGTAAGTTGCCATCTGGCTTCTTAAGACCAAGAAATGTCTCGTCTGTTGTTTCCCAACTGCTGGAAAAGTGAAGAGGGTTAGCCCCGAAGCCCCGGTAACAACCCGGCCTACATTTAAGAGTACAGATCAAGGGTTCAGGTACGTGTAGGTACGAGTAAGGTACGGGTTTCAAGGGTACTTTACCGACAGTGTTTGGTGGACATGCGGCTTTAGTTCCACTGAAGGGAAAGCTTAATGCTACGGCGACCAATGTCCCTTTCCTGTTTCAACATGACAATGCCCCTGTGCAGAGCTCCATAAAGAAATGCCGTCCCAGGTTGGTGTGGAAGAACTTGACTGGTCTGCACAGAACCCTGACCTCAACCCCATCCAACACTTTCGGGATGAACAGGAACGCCGACTGTGAGCCAGACCTGATCACCCAACAGTGTTGGACCTCACTAAAGCTCTTGTGGCTGAATGGGAGCAAATCCTTGCAGCTGGTTCAACATCTGCAGGAAAGACTGAGACCAGAAGAGTGGAGGCTGTTACATCACATATGGGGGTAATATTCGGATGTCCACATATTTTTGGCCATGCAGTGTATATTACAATAGTCTGTGCTCCAACATCAGCACTTTTGCTCTATAGCTTCTAGTGTCGGTATGCTTGTGAACATGCTTCTTTGGTCTATCAGCCTGCAGAGGACAGAAAAGAAACTCTGTGGACCTGAAAGTGTTCAGTGAGTTCAGGCTGGGCTTTCCCCAAAAATCACCCCTCTCTTGTCACGGATAAAGGAAGGAAGTCTAAAGTCAAGGGTGAGGAAATCAGGAAAACAGCTGCCAACACATTTCAGCCTTCATCAGAGCTTCACAGCCCCACCAGACTGCACTCTCTTTACGCTGGTTTTCTCCAACACACATTTGCACTTGAAAAAGGATCCAAATATTCAACATAACTCCTCGAGGGCGCTCCTCATTTAATGCGTGAAGGAGGCTTTACTCATATATTGTCCTGTGGCCTGATTTAGCATCTCCTGAAAGTAGCAGAGAGGATGGCCGTGTGTATTTTTAACATTTACAATTTATCCACTTTTTGGCTTTGATTCATGAAACATTTTCTGTCTAATCTTCTAAAGCAAGCAATTTTAGTCTGAATAAGGTAAAGACGGCACTTTCCTTCTCTGTAGTACTCTCATTTCACAGAAAAATAAACAGACAAGCATTTTGAATGTGATTCAAACTTCTTGTCTACATACAAACTGACAGACTGACTTGTGAATGACATGTCAGCCAGTATGTGCTGTTACCATGGCAACCAGTGCTGTAATGACAGTAAGTGTTTATAATGTGTAAACACATAAATCCAGGCAGGTCTCTTGTGAATTAAAAAGCAGATTGTCAACTATTTGTAATCTGGACCTTCCCCTCAGTCTGTTTCCAGTTTTCCAAACCAGTTTGACAAAACATGGAAAACAGATTTTCTCTATAAGATAAAACTGTGAAAGCACCATTATAATTAATCTCACATCCGTATTTTCAAAGATTCAAAATCATAAGCTATTCTTTTTGTTTTTGGACAAAACACAATGCTGCTCGTTTGTGTTTTTCTTCAAAGCATCGACGTATCAGACAAAATGTTCTTATTAATTGAATCTGCAAAACATTTACTGCCAACATATTTGAACTGGTTATGCTTCAGTATCCAAATGTACAGTCCGGTTAGAGTTAGGGTTGGAGTTGCAGTCATGATTACTACATGAGACAGAACAGGAAGACGAGACCAGCAAACACTTGGTGTTGATCGTATATAAAGATGGACGACACGCATATGTTGACTCTTTAACATTACTGAGTTGACATTCAGCTGGGGCTCTCTCAGAAAAGAGATTTAGATCTCAACACCCCAAGGCAGCTGGATTGAGGTCAAATACAATTTTGAGTAAAAAATAATTTAAAGCTGCTGACATTCAGTGTTACTCATCAAAACAAATGTATGTGTGTATCCTTGAGGTCTAAGAAACGTGTTGAATGCATTTCCTTCCTCATAAAACAAAGACAATTTTGAAAATATTTTAAATCCTATATTGTTTATTGTTCAGTAGCTAACTTCTTCTTCTTCCCTCTCTTCGCTGGCACATTGCTGCATTTCTCGCCACATTACTGCCACCTTCATAATGTCTACCAGAGGTCAGAATCTCCACAGGATACCTTTAATGACAACAGGTCGAAAACCAAACATCAACACTGAGACATCATCAGTTTTTTAGGTGGCTTATACACCTTCATCATCCCGTGTAACCACCAAATCAGGTGTCCTTTATCAAACCAATCAGATGGACTCTCATTGTCTCACAACACAATCTGTATATGTACGTATATCTTTGTACATTAGGGCTTATTGCTGTTACCAGTGTCAAAGCATTGTGTCGTTGTGAGAAAGTTAACATTGTTTTGGTGATTTTGGTTAACACATCTGGGTTTAGCCCTGATAGCCTGCAATGTCAGGCGAGTGTTAAGTAACAAGCAGGATTTATTCAGACAAAGAAAAGCATGGCTGTGGTGGAAGAGACATCATATACTGTCCTGAATCAGTGCAAGTCTCAAAGGTCAATCGGGTTAAATTTGGTTGTTGCACGTAACCTTTGTTTCAACAGCATTTATAGTTCAATGTGAAGCAGGTCCAACCTATTGAAATATAATCAGATAAATGCTGTTGAAACAATGGTTATATTTAATCTAGACACAAAGCACAAATTTTAGCACAGTTTTAACCTAGATGTCTAAATAGCAATGTTTACCGATTACCTCGATTAACCTGACTTAGGGGTCAAATGTGATGTTCAAAGTAAATTTTGTATTGATTATGACTTGACAAAATGTTTATAGTATAATCTGTTGCCACTAAATAAACAATTGCATAGGAATGTGTCCAATTAATGTGCAAGAGAGACTTTTGAGTTTGGTCGCAATTTGAATCAGCTTTAAGAATAAATGAATACACAGACATGAGTGCTGTGAGTGCATTTGTGGTTGATTTGTGAGATTCCAACAGGACTAGACTGAAGAAATCCAACCAAAGGTGCAAACAAGCTGCATTCAGCTCTAAAACGTCAGTCAGAAGTTGTTGGTATAAAGAAACAAAAACACACTTTCACAGTTAAAAAAAACGGCCTAATTGAAAACTGGGATTTGCCTGCAGTGTGAAGAGATTCTGGCAAAATTCAACACTGTGAGCCAGGAGGGATCATGTGACTCCAGCCTGTTCACCGCTGCAGCGCCACAGAAAGATGAACACAGCTCTGAGGTTTTCACAGGGAAACTAGCACGGTCCACGTTCACTCTGACTGCTATTTTTACCGACTGGCTATCTGGATGTCTGGGAGGGTCTGGGAGGGTCTCGCCAAAATAAAATAAAACTCCTGTCCCTCTTCAACCTAACGGCAGTGTCTCTGAGTGAAGAGGAGTCCGGGGAGTCATTCAGCTCCACAGGGGACACAGACGTTGATTTCTCAGTGCCTTCACAGTCCCTTACCTCAGCGAGATGTACACCTTCGCCAAGGCCACTGGTGACGACAAAAGGGGGGGGGGGCAGTATGGCCAGAGCCTTGGGAAATCAGACCATATAATTAAAAGTCCAAAGACCACCCGAGCAGATGGTAACCAGGAGACAAGAAGGAGGGAGTGAGGGGGAAAAATAAGGGAAATTAAATAGTAGAGGGGATGGAGAATAAAATGGAAGGGGCAGGAAAGGGAGACAGATGACAGGGAGAAAATGAAAGAAAAGGGGAGAGAACATTCTGATTGAAAAGGTAGACAGGACAGGGGAACAAAGAAAATGATGAATAAAAATGAAAGCGACGAAGAAGAAGCAGGCAGAAAACAAAAATGAAAATAAAACATGAAGATGAAACAGCTACAGTGGGAAAAGGAGATGAAGGAGGAAGAAAATTGAAAGGAAAGAAAGTGAAAAAAGATGAGGAGGAACAATGCTATAAAGATAGCAAACTGAAGGCGAGAGGAGGAGAAAAAGGGAGAAAATAAAAAATAAAAAGGGAGAAAAGCAGGAAAGGTGGGGTAGATAAGGAAGAAACTGGAATATCGGAAACAGACAAAATTGAGCAAAAAGTAGGTTAAAAGATTGAGAGACCTGTATAAAGGAATTAGATGGAGACAGAGAGCTGGAAATAGAGACGAGATAAAGAAAGGAAAGGAAATGAGAAAAGGAAGGGAGCGAGTGAGAGGAGTAATTATTGAACAGAGAGATATCGGCGTGTTGACCTCAGTAAACAAACACTCAGCGAACTGCTGCTACAAAATGAACAACTCTCCATAATAAAGACACAGTATGACAGAGAGAACATGAAGCAGTAATGAAAATATCTGGTTTGACCTTTAATCTCCCAAACTGTCAGAGACTAATTTACTAAGAATCTGCAGCATCTTTTAGACAGAAATGAGTCAGCTAAGACTTCAGCACATTCAGCATTTATGCGTCTGAGCAGACCAACATCATGTGTGGAGTTCCCCAAGGTTCAATCCTTGGTCCTCTTCTATTTAACATTTACATGCTTCCCATAAGCCAAATTATGCAACAAAATAAAATCACTCACAGAGAATTATGCAGATGACACAGACGTTTATCTAGCTAGTCACTGAGCCTTTATAGCCATAATTTCCTTTAAAAGAGCAATGAACAAATCAGTAACTGCATGTGCCTAAATGTCTTTTATCTAAATACAGACAAAACTGAAAAAAAAATAATTTCTTGACGGTTAAGCCAACATAATAAGTAGTTCTAGGGGTACTTCATGGTAGATTCATGGAAAATTTTAACATCTACATTTCCACAACAACTGAGCAAAAAGTCTACTCATCAGGACCATATGATACAGTCAGAAGCTGCAGAACAAGCGAGTAAGTGCACCTAGAGTTGAAATAATAACATTTTGGACTCAGTCCCACATACACCGTCCTGCTGTCCCAAATTTCACTAGAGCACAAAATGTGGATTAATCCGCCAATGAAAATAGTCCCCAACAAATGCAGTATTTCCTCCTGTTTGAGTAATGTTTGATAAAAAAAACTACAGTGCCCAGCTGTTTTAGGAAATTACTGAGGCTTTTGTAAACATGAAACTATATATTTATGAGGCGTTCTTAAAGAATTCCGTCTTCAGTAGTACTGAGAAACGGACTAACACTTTGCTGGTTTTGGTCTTTATGTGGCATTTACTTTCCACACTATATTTACAATAAGAAAACTATAGAATAACACCAGACTTATCCATTAAATTTGTATCATATTTTCCATTAACCTAAATAATAACAATTTTTTTAAACATGATATCTCCTTACTCCTGTGTTCTCACCTCTAACATCTTTGTCCTGATTATTGAACAGTTAAAGACATTGGACTTGACTGTGTGTTCATTGGTTGGTTGAATTTACTATCTGGATGGTATTGACTTAAGTTGGGTCGGAATGTTGGTAATTTCATATATTTTGTTTGTTGTCCAGCATTACATGAAGCTTTTTAATCCTAATATCCTGCATGATAATATTTGAAAATCCAAAAATTTTTCTTGGGTTTTTGTAAGATATATATATATATATATATATATATTTTTTTTTCACATTCATTAGATAATTCAAGTACAAAGAGACAAGAAGGAGGGATGATGTCATATAAGGACATCTAGGCCTTCGCCCACTGAGTCACCTTTTTAATAAAGGGCTTTAAAGCAATATACACTCGGTATCACAATTTCATCATCACTTTTCAGATTGCAGATACGTCATTTCAGAGTACAACTCATAAAGTTCAGTCCAGACGTCTCTCTAGTCTGACAGGAAGAATAAATGTTGAGGGGAAGCACTGGACAGATCAAAGCATGTCTTCCTCTGCTCAGCGATACGCCCACTTCCTCCTCTCCTAGCGGAGCAGCGACCCACCCGCCGTCGTGACTCTAATTTCCTCCACATGTCTGACTTCTCCACATTATGTCAGCTCTAATTGGCCATTACAGCAGCCTGGTGTCATAGCCCTAACCATAGCCTAGGCTGAACTTTTACCCTCGCTGATTAGCCAACATTAGCCTTGTCTTTGAAATCGGCAGGCGGACCCTCTTTTGATGGTAAAGGGTCCCTGTGTCCCCATCGCCGAAATGTGGGAAGAGTTTGATGGCGCGCAGACCTTTGTGCACTTCGTCCTCCAACATAATGACACTGCCGACTGTGAGACGCAGGCAGTGAATGTGAATAAGGGTGTGTCGATATGTGCTCAGGCAGCACACAGCAGATAATTCAGTTGACCTTTATTTTACCTGGGGAAGGTTGATGTGACATGGACCATGTTTTTGCTCCAAGGAGTCAAATAAATGTGGACGTAAATGTGTACAACTGAGAGCAGATATGCACCAGCAAATTGAAAATTGGATAAGATCAGTTTGATACAAATTTCATTCCCACAGCATAAACAACAACAACACTAATAATAAACCAATGATAGTGTGTAAAGAGTGCACCCATGATTTTTATCAAGCTCCATCAAAGACCAGAGGACACTTTATGGAGGCCTGTAGTTCACAATGCAGTGGTCTAGGACTCATTGCTGTATGGAGCCTGGCAGGTGTCGGGAGTACATTCATGTGCACACATGAATTAATGTTAACTAACTAACATATTATTATCGTTAGATTATTGCATTCAACACATTCCTCCAACATTCATTTTTTATACACTTGCACTGCTACATTGGATACTGTGTTAGCAACACTGATCAGTTTTGCCTGCTATCTGTTTGGTGCAAATATGCAACTATGAAGCCTAAAGCAGTGCAAAATAACCAGTGCACTGGAAGTTCATGTCAGATCATGCACAATCTAATGTAGGGATTTAATGAAGTTTTTTTAAATTTTGGACAGAGATGGATATAACTCAATTGTTTCCCTTCATACATCTTATGTTGGTATCCCTTGAACATATGTTAAAATGTTCAGTTTATAATAATACTGCCATGCAGCACTACAGATGGAATGAAACACTCGGTTTTTGAGTCTTGGGGCCTGTTCCATAAAGCGAGTTTACCAATTAAGCCAGGCTTATTTCGGTTAGTCTGACTCAGTTTTAGTTGATTCGGTTCCATAAAGCAAATTCAACATAGTTCAAGCTCAGTTACTATGGCAACTTATGCTGGGAACTATGTTGAATTTGCTTTATGGAACCGAAAACGAGTCAGACTGAATGAAATAAGCCTGGCTTATTTGGTAAACTCGCTTTATGGAACAGGCCCCTGGTTAAGCCAGGGTCTGAGTTTGTTAAGCTGGCATGACATGGTCGGTCCATCGTTGCTACCCAGGTGGTGAAGAAATTCTTAGATTGATCAAAGAAATAAAATAATTCAGTTTCCTTTAAAACAACCTATTTCCATCTTCAAAAAACTGGATTTTATCCATTTAGAAAATTATTAAAGCATTTAAAAAGTTGTTTAAACTGACGTGAAGAGGCTTCACCTTTAATTGAATCGCTGCTTGCTCGTATTTGCAGATGCACCCAAACTCGTCTGCTGCCTGCTTATTTTCATGTGAATAACACCGAGGAGACTGAACACAAACAACAACAACCTGTCCCTGAATACACTCTATTAACTTCGAGCAGAGCTGTGACTCAAAGCGCCTGATTTGCAATTTACCAGTAGCTGAGGGCCAACAGTAGCTACACTCATTAACAACAGCATGAACACACTGCAAATACACACCACAGGCTTCTCTAGCAGCCTAACAACAATGTACCTGATTGGACTAATTACACACTGTCATGTGTTCAGACCAGCAGTCCTGAATTGATGTAGAATTGAACAGCTTTCTTTGACTTTGAAAATCATATCTAAAGACTTTTAGCAGGTTGAAATATATTAAGAAACTCAATCAGTGAAGCTTCAACAGCTTCTGATACATCCAGCTGAATCACTGCTCATTTATGATTTCGATATTCTGTGGGCTCAACATCAAAGTGAGTTTAAGAGTGGAAAATGTCTTTGACACTGCGAATACAGAGTAAACAAAACCAGAATACTTTCTAACACCACGTTTGGATATCAATCCTCGTGCCAACCTTCTTCGACAGGCAGCGACAAATAATTCATCAGCGATCACACGTTAATGCTGCTCAACAGAAAGCCCAGAGTGTTTTCAGTTTGTTTAAGTTCAAAATTGTCTGCATTTGTTTGAGTTATCTGCCTTTAATATACAGCTAATAAACTCCAGAGAAGTTCATTTCAGTTTGAAAGTGGTGAAAATTTTCTAAAACTGCATTTGATAAACTAAAAACTTTGTGGGTAATCGAGTGTTTTCAAGATGTGATTTTAAAATGTTGCATTAAATTAAGTTTAATCAGAGCACCTGCAGCCTCTCAACCACAAAGCCTTTCCACCACTTTGGGTGAAATTACTGGAGAGCAATAACTGAGTGAAGCTGCTGGCCACCGGTTCAGCGAGGCATGCTGGGATTTTGGCAAACAAACAAACAAAACCAACATGTGATTACGACAACAGAGTAACTATCTTCAAACTACAGACTTCAAACTGAAGATTATTCTAGTAATATGCAAAAAAGATCAAGATCAAGAAGAAGATGAGAGAAGAAGTCAAAGTACAGCAGCCTGAATGCACCAATCAAGAAAACAGGTCTGGGGCATTGACACTTGAAAATAGGCCAGTCTCCCACAGCTGTATGCGTTTACATTGAACAGAATGGGGGCAGCTGCTGTGTTTTAGACAGTTTGGGTAGCAACTTTAAAGGGCAACACACACCTTCAGTGTATGTATGAGTCAAGCTAGGGCTGCAACTAACGATTATTTTTATATTATATTATCGATTAATCTGATGATTATTTTCTTGATTAATAATGATAAATCATTTTCTTTATAAAATGTTCAAAAATAGCGAAGAATGCATGTTATAATTTACCAAAGCCCAAGGAGATGTATTTAACTTGCTTATTCCTTTAGCCCAACAGTCCACAACACACAGAAATGTAGTTTATTATCATATATCACAAAGAAAAGCATCACATTCGAGAAGCTGGAACCAGACAATATTTTAACATTTTTTCTTGAAAAATGTGTAAAACAATTACTCAATCATTAAAATAGTTGCTGATTAATTTTCTGTCGACCAATTAGTCGACTAGTCGTTGTTGTAATGAACACTATAAAATGGGACCAGGGTCAATAGTGTAATACACTGACTGTACATTTACTAACTGGGTTCAGTGTGAAGTTACTCTTTCAGTCAAAAGATTCAGCTAATCTGCTGTATGAGATTTGATTGGCAGTGGCCTGGCAACACAAGCAAACAGCCCCACAAATGGCATCACATTTTGATTTGCTTTTTGCCCACAAAGACTTGTGACTCAACATTGCTTTAACCTTTATTTATTTTAGGGGCGACTCACCAACAAACCACTCGTCATGAGTCAGCTTCTCTAACCTCTAACCACACGGAACTTGAGACTTGACCTGGACTTTCCCCGAAAAGTATTAAAAGCAGCTATATTAATAACCATCAGGCATGAAGCTCAACACTGCTAAGTTAAAACCCAGGTTGTAAAACACCAGAATGTTCCTTTATCCAGACAGAACAATTCATCTTACTGTACATTCCCCCAAATGTCAAGCAGAAACAAAGCGAGGGAGCAGAGACGCGTCCTCTGAAGCCGCCCACCTGCTCGCTCCCGCCGAGCCGCCGTGGGACGATCCCTGCAACCCAAATGACAAATTAAAGAGACGGAGATCCATAATGATGTCTCCCAGTGAGGAGCAGCACTCGCCGGCCTCCTGCTGATCTCAGTGTGTGTGGGTGAGTGTGAAACACAGACAGAGGTGTGTAACACCAA
The DNA here is from genome assembly GCF_020085105.1 of Siniperca chuatsi. Lineage (NCBI taxonomy): Eukaryota > Metazoa > Chordata > Actinopteri > Centrarchiformes > Sinipercidae > Siniperca > Siniperca chuatsi. The sequence goes on from NC_058058.1 coordinate 2,080,847, forward strand.
ATGTCCTTTTCTCTGTTTATAGCTCTTCTCTTTTTTCTCCTGGGAGCAGCTGATAATGTAATAATGGCCGTATAATGTCATAATCAGTCAAAATGTATTAAAACGTCAATTTAAATGTGGAGAAAATGCACTAAAAGTCTTTAATGTGCTGAATTAAATTGGCACACGATTTTCCTTTCCTAATGATGGTATTACATTAAGCAGCAATTCATTAACTTAACAGGGTTTATTCAAATTCTTCCTTATTCAGAGGGATATTTCATTACATTAAGAGCATTTATTACATTACCAAATGCTACAGTTTCTCTTATAGAGTCAGATACGTCTCTGAGCCAGTTTTCTTATATGTCTATCAGTCACTGTGACCAACTGAACTGCAGCACTGAACCTCAGCCGTCCTGTTTTGTCTCCCCGGGGCCCTCAGGAACCGATGGTGCAACTGTCATGTACAGTAGCTCCGAAAGGACAAAAGACAGCCATGAATAAAAGCACAAACATAGATGAGATGTAAAAACATCCCAACAAGAAATGTTGCACACTCTGCAGAGGGTTTTTTTTTTGCCTCTTTTGGCTCCTAGTTTTGGTTTTGTGGCCCATTCTGTGGCGCACCACTTCACTCCCACCCCAGATCATAATTACATTACATCATAATTACCAATTCAAGTCTCCCATGTTTAGAAGCTTGGCCCTTTCAGTTGCTGAGGGTAACTAAACATCTTTTATGAATAAAACAGGATAGTATCCACTTTGCAATAAGTAACTTTTAATCCAGGTTTAAATGGCAATCATGTTACAGCATGATATTATGATATTACACATACATATGTCCCTATATACATGCATACATACTGTATACAGCAAATGAGAAATGTGTTATGTGTTATGTGAAAAGTGTTATGTCAATATTCTTTACAGGAATGTCTTGTGTTTGTCTCTGAGAGGCATGCAGAAGACGGAGCAGCCACACATGCACCGGGAGGGGAGGGGGTGCAGAAGAAGTGTGGCTTGTTCTGGTTAGTTCAGTTCCTGCATCAAAACCAGCACAGTAATATAAAACTTCACATTCTGCCTATAACATTAATTAATTAATGTACATTTGACTCTGAATTGCAAAGTTGGTTTCTTTTGTTCCTTGTTCCCTGTATGGGTGATTGATGAAGCCAGATATCATGCTGAGGGTGAGGGTCATAAATTGGCCCATTGTCACTTAACTTTTATTGGCATCCTCTCTGAGTCCTGGCGGGGGTCGGTTTTATGACCCGACAGAAAGTGAAGACAGGATGTTTGGGGAAGAGTTCCTCACAGAGCTTTTTTTCATGACACAGAGGCCACGAGGAGAAAATGTTAAATATTTTATCAATAAAATGTTAATCAGAATCTGTGTTGATCCACCTGTATTCCTCTTAAATAAAACATTTGAAATGACTTTTTAAAATTTGTCATCCTTTTCTCTCAGTTTACAACTTCTACTAAGCACGACCACAACCAACCGCAGGATGTCATACTGCAGACAATATTGAAAGACTGATTGATAACTTTTCTTGATGTGATGGCTCCACTATCAGAAGATAGTTTAGAGAAACACTGCCTTTCTGTGACAGCACTTCACTGACCGACTGATCTATTCCACCTCCACTAATTCAACAGCACATCAACCGGCAGATTTGGTGATCCAGACTTATCCAAGCCAGGCCTCTTCATCTGAGCGAATGGGTCTCAGGAGTGCTTGCACTTCGTTTGATGCTACATTACACCATTGATGTCCTCTAATCAGTAACCGTACGAGTGTGTGTCAGGTGTGGTGCACAGAAGCTGCAGGTGGCTGCTGCAGGTGTCCTGCTTCTCCAGAAAACTGGCAGAAACACAAATTCATCCTGACAAAAGACACACAGAAACACACACACACACACACTTACACGGTCACACACAACAGAGAACATGACAAACTTCAGCAGGGTGGAACTGCAGCTCTGACCCCAAACCTCCACCACACATTCATCCTCTGCACAGCTGGGAGACAACAGGAGGGTCTGTGTGTGTGCGTGTGCGTGTGTGTGTGTGTGTGTGTGTGTGTGTGTGTGTTTGTGAGTGCGAGTGGTGTCCAGTTACTTAAAACATTATTACAACAGCAAATCTTTGATCTGTTACCTATTGAGACTGCACAATAGTGTGTTTGTTGTCATCGTATAGACTACAAGAATTAATTATTTGTGTGTGCGTGTGTGTGTGTGTGTGTGTGTGTGTGCTGCAGAGCTGCTTCAGTTGTTCCTTCCATGTGCTGCAGTAAAGCAGCCAACAGTGCTGCGACGCTCCACTGAACAACATTGACTAAGCAGCTCACTGAGTGTGTGTGTTTGCCATTGTTAGTGGGCATGCAGTAGTGAATTTGTAGGTTTACAGTGTGTGTGTGCGTGTGAGAGCGGACATTGTGTGTTTACATGTATTTAAATATATTTGTTTATGTATAAAGCAGATTCTAAGAGTCCTAAAGGGGCACTCGACTAATCTTACACATGGAGATCAGTTTACTTGCCATGCCTAGTCCTACTCAGCCTGCGAAAACAGTTGTAAGATGACGTCGGTGTCTCTGGAGGAGTTTTGTCAAGTCAGAGAAAATAACCTCTGATGATGTCATCAGGGTTATCTTGGACATGGAGACTGCAGTGTTACAAACTGGTGGTGTGGTGTTTGACAGACATCAGCATTTACCAGGTAGGTCTGGTCTAACGAAAGACAAGTGAGTTAGACTAGTGAGTTGCATTATGGGAAATGTAGGCTCCAGTGTTTTTGCAGCTTTTCCCAGACTAGGGACTAAAAGTCAGGTGATTTTGACCGTTCTATTCAAACTCTGTCTCCTGTGACATTCACAGCTTTATGGAAGTGCAATACTAAATCAGTGGAGCCCTTTAATGCCAAAACAGCTTCAGACTGACCTCACTGTAGAAGAAGATATGAAGAAAATCTGAAAAATGTATCTTGATGTGCTTTTTAAAAATATCTGAACATTAAGAGGTTTGAAAGGCTTTAAGTAGCTTAATAGTGCGCTCACACCAGAAGCTTCACGAGCACCGCTGGGCGCTCTGGTTGCTCCCTGCTTGCTGCCAGTCCGGGAAACCGGCGACCGCAACAATCAGTTTCTCCTCCATCATCAGTATGGAACAAAGATTCGCTAGGAACTTCAGTACATAGGGAGACGTTTACAGGGGGAAGAAAATCAAATCCCAATCTGTAATTGGTTGCTGCTTAAGTGTGTCGCTGCTAATTTGCATAAAGTTCAGCTCCGCTTAACTTCACCTCGTCGCTCTGGTCCCTGGCATCGCTCCGCTCGCTGCTGCCACGGCGTCAGACGCCTCTCGTCACCGGCTCCCACTGAAAATGAATGACTGCCAGCGCTTTGTAGCTCATGAAGCTTCTGGTGTGAGCGCACGGTAAGGACGAAATAAAAATGAAATTCTATCTTAAAATGTAGGCAGCAGAGGCTGTAAAAAGATCAGAATTTTGAGTTGTTATGAAATTAGTATGACGGCCAAGATATGGATGTATACCATCTGAGCCACAGTGATTAAAAGGGTTGATTAACCGGATTTAAACCTTTTTTCTGCTGGTCTCTGTTGCATTTCATTGGAAAACTAAATAGTGTTGGGTTTTTAAGAAACAATACATTTAAACATTACTTTGTGTTTTAGTACCTTATCTGGAAGGATTATGTCATTATAATGGCCATATTATAGACTAAATGATTATTTACTAATGCAAAAATAGGAATTTTAAAATATATTTGTTAGTTGCAACCAGCATGTGTGTGTATCTGACAGTGTGTGTGGGCCAGAGAGCTGACTGCTAAGCTGTTAAAACAGCTCCTTCTAAAGCTCTGCGCCTTGTTCATTAACACATTGTGCCCCAGAAAAATACCCACAATCCCCTGGGAGACTGTAATCACAGTCTACTGTTACTTTCTATGATTTAAAGCCGAAACACTTTGCCAGTGATAACTGACCTGTGTGATGGGACGCTCCTCTTTGGCTTCTGTTTTGGTGAAACTGCAGGCAGCAGATTTGAAGCTTCGGCAGGACCGCTAATTGATTTTTTATCGTTGCCATGGGTAACATAACTGTATCCCAGGTCTGATCTGCAGCCTGAATGTCTGTGGAGACTCTGCTGCATCTGAATAATCACAGCTAGTTAGTATCGATTCTTCTCAGACAATTATCTGAAAAGTTGGAGGAACTGATTAAGCTAAGCTAAGCTTTTCACTGCAGCGCATTGCTTCTAATCTTCTATAAAACTTGAACTTGATTTATTTCAGTATCACTTCAATTATTTTTTCACACTAGTTACTTTGTAAAAAGTCAGAAAATAAGTACAAAAGCCTGTCAAGTTCTTCGCTGAAGATCTCGCCTCATAATTGCTTATTTTAACCAGAAAACCCAAAAGGATGCAGTATACAGCGACGTGAGATACAGAAAAGATGCAAAACCATACAGCCGAGAAGCTAGAATCTTTGAAATGTTTGACCCCTTTATTTAATAACATGCATGTAGCATTTAATTCATTACTAAATTGGATGTCAGTTTTTGGTCAATTGATAATAAATGAATTGACTGATCATTTCAGTTAAGCTTCGTTCTTTACCTTTTCACCCCAGGATGATTTGCCTTGCCTTGGTGAACAGCTATTGCAGATTCAGAAACATTATGAACCAGAAGGCATTTGACTGAAAACACAGAACTGCTCTCTAACTTTGTTTGTCTTTGTTAAAGGTGTTTGTCTTTCTGCTGCGATCCGCTGACACACTCTTTAGATAACTTGTGTCTTTCCCAAAATATGGGAGTGTTCCTTTAAGCATAACAACTAGTAGATTCTGTGCAGCCCGTAACAGTTCATTTTTCACTCTTTTTAAAGTGTGAGTCAGAGGTCCAGCTCATTAAATTCTCTAGTGGTTCACACTGATTTTTTTCTACCTGATCAACACTAATCTGGACAACTTTCCATATATTGAGCTGCATCTGCTTTATTTTACACTCTATATTCTGAAGTCTCTTCATCTCCATCTCCCTTCATACCTGAAGTGCACTGAAAACGGATAATCGATAAGAGATCAGCGCTTCCAGGAGGATTCAGTGCGCTGCATGGAAAGGCCAGGGCCATATTTAGTGGTGTGAGCAGAAGCAACGCTGCTGCAATGCACACACAGACAGATTTATACACCTACAGGCACATAATGCTCATGCACTAATGTTCTGGGGCAGATATACATACAGTTTGATAGATGCCTCTATCATGAGGCGGAGTTTCTGTAGAAATGGATATGACTTCATACAGAGGACACGACTGAAAACAAATCTATCACCGAGCCAAGCGCCCTCCACCAGCCAGCAGGGCTGTTTGTTAACGTTGCTGCTGGTGAGGTGAACAATTTATAGAATTAATTTTAACATTCAATATATGGTGCTCAGTTCAAAAAGGCTGTATGTATTCACCAACCATATCTCAAATTCAGTCATATGCAGCTGAAAGCAGAAAGTGATGCAGCACAGATTCCGTTTTTGTGAAAGATACCTCCACTAACTATCTAAATTTGTTGCAAACATTTTTTACATGTTAGTACTTATCGAAAGTATCGAAACTCAAGCATGATTAAAGATTTGGCAACTACATGGTTTACTGATAAAAATGTACATGCTGACTGCTGGTTATGAGACAGGAAGTGAGTCATCTCCCAAATATCCGACTTCCTGTGCTGATAACGAACATTCAGACCAGCATCATGTTTGCCAAAACGTAGGTGGCTATTGAGGACTATTGGTAGCTACAAGGGACAACTAATGATTATTGGAAACTGCAGATGGCCAACGGGGACTAGTAGTGGCTAGTGAGGACTACTGGTGACTACTGGGGACAACTACTGTAAAGTGGCTACAGTGGTGGGTAGAACCAAAGACTGCTGAGGCCTGTCAAGGTCTCAGATGTCTGCTTAGCTACAGAGACCAACTAATGACAACTGGGAACTCTTGGTGGCTACAGGGGAGAGCAATTAGTTCTCACTGGGGACTACTAGTGACTAGCGATTGTCACTTGTGGAAAGGGGACAACTAATGACTCCTAGGGACTGCTCTTGGCTACCAGCAAGTACTGGAGGATACTATGTACTAGTGACAATTGGTGGCCACTGGTGGCTATCTGAGGACTACTGAAAACTACCTGGAACTGCTGTTGGCTACTGGACACAACCCTACAATACAGATGGATAAAATAACCACATACAAACATCACAGATTTCACCTTTAAGCTACAGATTTAGACAGTCACAATATTTAACTTGCATATACAACTCGATAGGACCAGTGGTGGACGCAAACTTTACTAAATACAATTTGCAGTGACTATGAAAAAGTAAAGATGTTTCGGTATAAATGCCAGGTTGGCTCCAGTGAGAATCAAGTCCAATAACCCTGTAAAAGGTGTTTTCCTCTGGAATGAGAGGAATAAAAATCATAAAAGATATTGACACAAATTTAGAGAGAAATTTTAAAAAGTTCTGCACAGAACCTTTATGCAAATGATCGACCTGTAAAATGGCAGAATTAATCACCGAGCACAGAGGGATTTACAGCATCATCCTGCAGTTTCACCGCTTCAGCTCCACTGAACCGATCAGTCAACATACATCTGCTCACAACGGGAGTCAAGAAACATTACAGCCCCCTCAGAAGTATATGAATCTGTATGAATGATTCAAACCCAGTCTTGATAACTGAGATATTACGTTTTCACGGTGAAAGCTAAATCAACATCCACATCAAATTTGATCTCTTTTCTTCCCCTGTCTGAGCTCTGCGGCTGACCTTTTTAAAACGTCAACCCACAAGCACAAAATCAAATGTCAATTTAAAGTCATTACAGTAACAACCAGCGTCAGAACAATCCACAGGCGCCAGGCACACGGTGGGGAGGTTTGTTTCCGCATGTCAACTTTGAAGGGAGGCTGAAGGTGTTCTACCAGGCGGGTTATTCTCCATCATCTGGAGCTTCTTTGACAAAATGAAACATATACTTTTGGGGCTTGACCAGCTGGTGTGGCTGTACATAAAGCAACTTTATAATAATTTGATCAAGAACATAAAAAAATGCTTTGTTCCAAATGACATTTGTACAATTTATTTATAGTAACCCCTAAATATTGTTTTAAAGTAAATCCCTTTCATTTGAGTGAAAACATTACATTAGAGCGCATACTCAGTTATCTAAGTTTAACAAGAATTATTCAAAGTGAGACATCTATCATTTGATAAAAATAACCTATTTTTTGCCCACTTGTAAGATGTAATATATACATATATATATACTGATGTAGTTATATATCACAAAAAAAGTAAAACATCAATATTCACCAAATTACTGTTATATTCCTGTTTCAACGCTCAGCACTTTAGTGTTACACACCTGGACTAAACAGTATCTTTTTTGGTCATTTTATGCCTTCATTAGATAGCGGACAGTAAAGCGATGACAGAGAGGGAAATTACTTGCAACAAAGGTCTCCAGGTCACACGAACCGGGTGCTGGGCCACCAGGACGCCCCGACTTTTTCCCTCCAAAACGCCCCATAGAAGTGTTTTCTGCTCTGACGCCCCCATCAGCAGTACGACAGTGTTTGACGACAGTTTTGGAAGGCAAACAATGATTCATATGTTTTCTGGTGATTGTGGTTTGGTTAGTTTTAGGCCCAAAATCGACTTGGTTAAGATTAGAGAAAGTTGGTGGTCATGGTTAAAAGAAACCAGCGTTGACAGTTGGTAGGCAGTGGGAAACAAACTGCCGTCTCTGTATGCACAAGCGTGACGCTTTGTTGACCCGTCCATCCCCCTGACATCTGGCTGGATAACACCGGACACTACTTGCACCTATGTTCCTGACAGACAGGAGTCATCGTTCGCGCAGCCACTAGGTCAAGTGTGATTGTTTAGACAGTCTCAAAACGATATATAGAAACGTTAGTTTGTGGCAGTGGTAGCCAAAGTGGGCTGCGCCTTAAAGAGGGACACGAGATGCGTTCATTTCCATTTCTATTTGACATTCTTACCTTTTTAACATGTAAAAAAAGAGACAATATTTACATTAAGTACATTTTTATATTTATGAATGAAATCACCATATTAAAATCCCTGTTAAATATGGAGTTATTCCACTAACACCGGTAATATGACAGCAAAAGGCTGCCGGTGGCATGCTTTCTGCCAAGTGAGTTGTCCAGGTTCACAGCTGTCAGAAACAGCAACTGTTGATATAATATGAAAAAACAATCTTTATGAAGGGTCGGTCTGATTTAAAGAAGTTAGGAACCACTGGTATGGGGAATATGAACATGGTTTAACCATTCATTCCAACTAACAAAATATCAATGCATCTGTGTTACATTAAAGAACTTTGCCTAAATAAATTAGAGACTAAGTGTCTTGGTTTAGATCAAGAAATACCTGATCAAAGAATAAGTAAACATGACGAAGAACCTGACCAGACATTTCATTTCAACTTTCAGTATTTGACACTTTTTGATACTCAGTGCCACCGACACATTTCGGTAGTAAAAAGCATTGCGTTTGGATACCCAGCCCTAATTATGATCATGCAGCAGCTCTATTTCTCCACTGATTGATAAAAGAACAGCAGCCAGCAGCAGTGATGTAATGAGAGTTTTCTGCAGGACGATGCAATGCCTCCAAGTAGCACTTTCATTTGCCGTGTCTTGTTTATCTTGTTTATTGTTACAGCAGCTGAGCTTTTGCAATGAAAATGAGAAAAATGAAGGCGCGTCTGTAAGGAGACTTTGTTCCACCCGTTCTCCTAACAGAAGCCTGAACTGTGGAATTAAATCCTGCTTTATCACCTGTAATTCTTATTTGTGCGATGTCTTTTCGAGGTGAACTCTCCCTGCTGCCCTGCAGCTACTCTGCTTTCTGTGCAGCGTCAGAAGCGTCTGTCTGCACTCAGAGCCATTAACAGTAAATAGGGGTGATTTTCCTTCATTGTGGCAGAGCAGGATATCAATACGGCTTCCTCAATTATTGATGCGATGCAGCGTGCAGCCCAGACAGTGACGGAGGAAGTTTGACCCCCCTAAACCCTGCATCCACTGAGCTCTCTCCACCTGTGGTTTGTGCAGGACGAGGAGTGGAGGAAAAATGATGGTGGCTCCATAATCGTTATCTTCCTCCGCCATTACTTAGTGCAGGTAATAGCGTCCCCAGACAGAAGCTCTTCAGCAGCCGCAGCTGATTGTGGCGTCTAATAGAGTCAGGATAGATGTGGCCGAGTTTAAAGGCGGAGACGTTCCAAGTCAAAGTCGTTCCATGATAGTGTGTTTAATAGCTGAAGGATACAGCCGATAAGCTTTATAGGAATGTCCCCATTTCACCCAGATTTGGTTTAAATATTTTCCTGCAGAGTTTCAGCTGTTTAAAAGTCTACATGTGGATGAGTCACCGGAAACAGGTGAGTCAGGAGAAGTTTTATGCAGCTTTTTCCATAACTATGCACAGCAGGACACCGTAGTTCTGAACATTAGTAAAAACACAGCACAATGTATCAAAGCACTGCTGATGAACAGAGAGCAGGTGAACATTGTGATATTGATAGAAGTGGTGTTAAGTCACAAAGTAGAATAAATAATCAGACTGAACTGTCATTTAGTTTTCATTTCATTCTTCAGCCTGACATGTTCTTTTTCTGACTCGCTCAGGAAGATGGTGTCCCCATTCCTAATCCCTCCTGCAAAGCTCTGATTGGCTGGGTTGTTTTTCCGACCGGAGGGACAGATATCAATGAGCACAACCCCGGATTTATTTGAATAAAAAAAAACCAGACATGTGGGCAATAATTCACAAGTCAGAATTTGTACTTCGCAAAGTATTGCTTATTCTGATTGCTGGCTGTGTTTTGTTTTGACTGTTACTTTTTCTCTGTAAAGCTACTTTATCACTTAATACAAGAGCAATTTGAAAATTAAACAGACCTAAAGAGACAGTAACTGTTTCGTCTTCATTTTAACTGGCCAGTGTCTCCAAAGGATTTTTTTTTACCCCATTTTATTGTATTATATTACTACAGCTTGCTTCTTTAAATTCAGTCTGTATTCTCAAGGCAATAGAAAATCAATGTCAACAAAAGGTATATTGTTGTATATTATCTGACATACAACAACACATCACTTTGTTGCGATTCAGCACTTCTTACTTCCTGTAGCTGCTCAGGTTGAGTTGGCCATTGGTCTAAATCTACACACAGACCCGGCTCTGGTGAGGTGCAGGGGATTATTGCGGTTTGGGTCAAAATTCATTCAAAACAGGTTTAGTGTGGCACATTCACAACAGAACGGGGGTGTCCCCGGTGTGATTCCAGATGGTCAAACTTTTTCACGACATGCCTTCTCTATTACCATAGTGACAAAAAAGAAAACCACCACAAACTGCGTGTGGATCAGAGGAGACAATTCATTAAAAAACATGCATCTCAGGTGGGAAGCAGCGATGAAACATCCAGATGTCTCAGATTTGCTGGGAATTATGTGCTCATGTTGCATTTTCTTGACTACATTCACATACATAGAAATCCATAATGAATCACTTTTAATTGAGCAGAAATTTCAGAACTGTGCTTAAAACCTTTAATGCAAACAGAAATACTGTACATGCTGATCTCACTGCTGCGTGTCTGCACCAAACATGTAAGCGTAAGTATTGTTTTTGGCATGTTAAGACTTCCCCCAGATCATTTTAAAATGTTGTTTGTTTTTCCTTTTTATCTTGTATTTACTGACAAAAACACATAAAACCACTCCCTTCAAAATAAAATAGTTATATTGGTGCCTAGATATCCTACTGCCTAACTAAAGCAACACAAGGCTATAACTGTCCATAAGAATCCATTAAACCTGATATATTTCATCTAAAGCTCTGTGGTTTTAGAAACAGGCTGCGTACAGACGCAATCCTTCATAATCAACCAATCAAGTCCTGCAGGAGCTCATCGCAAGATGCAGCTCGCCAAGGTTTTTTCAAATCAAAATTCAAATCCCATGCACACACTCTCACAGTATGCCTCAAACACACACAGGAATATTTCCTCATATACATGCACACAAAGACACACATGAACACACACACACAGGGATTCACCGGCTGAATAAAGCCTCGGTGAGTCTCTCTTCCTACGCTGGAACATTACTTCGTACTATTATCACACGGAGAAAAAAATGAAAGATTGAATGCGGAGAGCGCGGTGCTGACCGAACGCCCACAATGACGCACTCCGACACGTGCTGGGGGGAGGAAGAGGAGGAGGAGGAAGAGACGGAGAGAGATTTAGGATGCAGGAGAGATTCAGCTGAGAGATTGAGAAGGGAGGAAAAAGAAAGTGCTTAAGAGGAAGAGGAGGCAAAAGAGAGGATTGAGAGGGAAAAGGGGGGATGATGGAGGAGGAGAAGGCACTGATTAAAGCTAGAGGAGGACAGAAGGAAGAGACGGGCAAAGGTGAGATCAAATACTGCAGAGAAGGCAGACAATCTGCACCTTCAGCCCCATTCGAACGGGATTTATTCCTCTCGGGGAGGTGTGGAGATTTTAACATTAACTGTGCGGGTCAGTGACTTTAATCCTGTCTGGAGTGAGTATGTGTATTACCCCAGTAACAATTACAGCCACACCTACCTCCTGTTTTTCTCCTGTCATTTAAATGTTTGAGCACATCTGGAAACATGTAGCACATTGGCCTATTTGGGAACCAATATGACAACAGAAAATATAAATAACATTTTTATCATGGGTCACTGCAGTTTTGAGCACGGACCGTAGAGAGCTGAAGTGAAACCGGAACCTCCGGGTTCTGATCCAGAAGAAAGAAAACCACATTCTATACCCCATTGACATTTGAAAAATGACCAAATGCTGAATGAGAGATTGTATTGAGTAACTGAATATAGTGGAACAGAAGCTAGACAGGAAGTGACGTCATGACTTCAGCTCTGTGTTGTGAAATCACGGCTTGTTGGTGCTTTCAAGGTCTCTCTGACATCCAAGACTTGAGAGTCACCAGCCAAAAAGTATTCCAGTCAAATCATGAAGGTAATTCTGTTCACTGTGATGGATTATCTCTCTCCAGCAAGTTTCAAGTGTCTGCAGGCTGATTTCATCAAAACAAACCAAGAGCCCCCTGGGAGGAGGACAAATCAATCAAAGAAGTGATGGCTAACGCTGAATTTGATTTCCTAAAGGACTCATAACACTGTTACATCAGGAACACAGGAATCAAACAGACCCAAGTGTGTTCATTCAGGAAATACTAATCGTTCTTTATATTACTGCATGGCAAAACAATACAAGTAGCAGAGAAGGAGGAACGATACTGGCCGCAGTGAGTGCAGGACAGTAATTAAGTTAATGACATTAAAATGTTTGAGATGAAGTTGGAAACATCAGACCAGCATCGTGCACTTCAGCTGAAGTTCAAGTTTGGATTGGATTGTAAGTGTTTGTTATTTTTGTCCATTGGCCGCATCAATCTTCTGCTTACTCTGCAGGAGAAATAACGGGGGAAAGACAGAAAGGGGGAGTATAGCGGGAGAGAAAAGGGAGGAGGAAAGAGCGAGAAAGGAGAAGAGACAGAAAAAAGAAAGCGAGAGAGGGAGAGACTGAAGTACTCACAGAATGAAGATGATGACACCAGCAGACGATATCAAAAGATTCCCTCGGATGACAGAAGCCAGATTAATCTTGGCGGAGTCCAGGATGGACGGACGGATGGCGGCGCAGAGTATACGATCCACAAGGAGGGGAGCTGGGAAAAAAGCTCCAGGGAGAAGATGAATTTTAAAAAGAGGAAGAGAAGCTTTGGGGACTGTTGGCGGGAGCCTCGGGGTGTCCGGGACCGAGGAAATAAAGTCTAAGCTCTGTCCTCTACAGATTCGGTCCCTTGCTATCTCTTTTTATTTATTTTTCCGTCTATGAGTCTCTTTTCGCTTTTATCTCACGCTTGATATGGAGATTGTAGAGGCTGCGGGGAAACCTCTAGATAGGACATTAGGAAGAAGACAAATCTGGAAGTAGGAATGGAAAGGGGTAAAATAGAGGAATGAGAAGGGAAATAAATGTCCTCCAGATTTAGTAAATCTCTCTTTGGCCTTGACGGAGGGGAAGGGAAACACAAACGAAAGTGTGTTTGCTGTCGCTAAACAATAATGTGAAAAATGAATATTTGAAGCAGAAGAAGGGTTTCTCCTCCCCTTCCTTTTCTCTCGAAAAGCCTCCGCTGCTGCCGCCTCTCCAGAAAGACAGATCTCGTTTGTGGACGAGATGAATAAAACACACGATGGGGGCAGAAACAGACTCAATTACAGACGGACAGAGATAATGGTGTGTATCGGTTGCACCTGCTCTGCCTCCTCTTTCTCTTCCTGTCTGCTTTTCCACCCGACTGCCAAGATTAAGGCATATAATCAAATTCTCTTAATTGGCCCTGATCGTGGCGACTAGCCAAGAGTCTCTCCTCTCGCTCTGTTTCCCCCTCTCTATGTGCTTTCCTCCCTCACTCGCCCGCACAGTGCAACGAATGACAATAAGTCCTGTGTAGGTGGAGCGCCTGTCAGTCAAGACTCTGGGCTCCTGCAATCAACTCTACCTGCTGACTCACAACTAGTTGTTATCTTTGCTGTCTGCTGCCGCCCTGATCGCGCCATATCCTCCCCGCTGCCCCGCCCTCTGCTCCTCCCTCATATCGATTACCCGGAATGACTGACGGGATCCTTTTTAACCCCTCGTCTTTTTTTCTTCTCCTTTTTCTCTCTTTGTGTTTGAATCTAATCTCTCCTGCTCTTCCTGTGTCTAATCCCCATCTAGATCTGCTGTTGCTAATTGGTTTCAGGTGTCTCTGGCGGCGGCGGGAAGGATAAAGGGGGAGCGGGGAGGTGGTGAGGAAAGATTTCACGCCGCTGTCGCCATTAATTAAAATGATGATTACTCAGAATACAAAGATTAAAGACGAAAATAGGAAGCGCCGGGGCCGATAATAACCTGGTAGCACTTATAACTCCTCGCTCAGCTTATCGAGTGTGTATTTTGTTTTCGGTTTTGTGTGTGTGTGTGTGTTCGTACATCCAGCAGCTCTCAGCTTGTTAAAAATGGCCGCGTTCAGAGGACACGTTTCTGGGAGGTTTCTGCAGGGTGTTGCGGCCACATGGCTGAACGAGCAGCACGTCACCTCCTGTGAGCCGACATCTCGCAAAATCTTGTGAAAGAATTGTAAAAAGTCGTCTTTTTTTGTCCAGTCTTCTCAAACTACATTACATCCATTGTGTCAAGGCTTGAGGTTTGTTCCAGTTATTGGTTTTTTTAATCACAGCACCCAAACAGGATCCAGGAGAAGGAAACTCCTCCCCGCGCTCCTCTGTTGCTCAAACACCAAGTCCATTCAAAACACCCAGGGGCCGCTGAAACTCTGGACGGATGCACCTCTGAGGACGATGTGTTGATTGGCCGAGGGTTGGCAGGCGTCTGATGGGTGTGTGGAGCAGTCAGTCGGGTCACCTGGAGGGCTCACACCTGTGGCATTCTGGGAAATGATGTATGTTGGCGCCACGTTGAGGAGAATCTGACAAGATCTGCAACGACAAGACAACAGACAGCAGTGTGAGTTTTGTGTTACATCTGATTGATAACACTTTTCTTCTGTGAAAACCTTATAACTCCAATTTTGGAGATATTGATGTTTTAATTTCATAGGAAAAATATTGTTTTACTTTTTGTTACACCTCCTTGAATTATGAAACTCTTTTGAAAAATGTTTTCACGATTTCAAAAGTGGATATGATTTTGTTTTACAGACAAAATTGTGGAAATTCAGAGAAAAAGTCGGTGCTTTGAGCAGTGCTCCTTTTCCCCCTCACGTCGCGTCAGATGATGTCACATAAAGGAGTTGGTTTGTTGCCGTGATCAAATTCAGATACAGTATCGCCAAAATATTGAATGAATACTGACATTAACTTACAAAATATTCACAACATTGTTAGGTAAATAAAGACAAAAAACAATACAGAGATGATAATAATGTGTCAAAACTTAACTGCAACAGTCGAACAGCTGTTTTATTCATTTTCTTTTGAAAGCATTAGCAAAAATTAGCAAAATTTAGCCGTGTGTATGCATGTTAGCTATTAATACAAATAATTATAAGAATGGAGCAAATAAATACAGAGGAAAAGAAACATAATAAAACGTTTTGTCAGGCAATGCAAGAGACAACGGACTGAAAGCTGATCTTTGCACAGTCGCTCTCGCCAGCATTAGACGATCACTACGTGTTTTACTGCTACCTGATGGCAAAACAGCTTTATTTCGCACCATTTATTTCTCCTAATCCTTTATGAAGATGTATTTTCAGTGTCAAAACTAGCGATGGGATCCACATGTCTTATAGTTAAACATTTCTCACATACTGAATGTTGTTTTTGAGTTAGTGGAAACCAGACATTTGGGAGATAAAAGGTTTTCACCTGACCTGATTTGTCTCTTTCTGTATTCATTGCAAGTCACTTTGGATAAACGCACCAGCAAAAAACGCTAAATGTTTGTTTCCACACAAGTGATAAATTATAAAAAGGAAGGAACTCAGTCGCACAGTCGAGATAAAGACAACAACAAAGAGGATTAAAGAAATCTCAACTTCTTCAAGACAAAAAAACCTACACAACAAAAATAAAATGAAGTCGACAAGCGCAGACACGACTGGGGTCGATAAAAGCATCTGAATGTCAACAGGAAGAACACGGAGGGAAACAAACCAAGCAGAACAGAACAAGAAGACGCATGAACCCAAAAGGAAAATTAAGTCTCAGGGGGAGTGGGAGGAGTAACAAGGCTTTTGTGGGAAAGAGCAAAGTGGGAGAGAAAACACATGTTCATGATGTAGAACCAGGAAAGTGACTGAAGAGAAGAGAGTGGGAGGGAGAGGAAAGGTTCGAAGAAACTGAGTTTGGTTTTTCTCTGATCTGGCTGAGCTGCTACTTGTAATACAGACTCATCTGGGTCGCAGATGGAGGTGGTTAACTCAGGGGCCAGCTCCCAGGAAGGCCGACCAGTCAAAGTCCCCCCTCCCCGGTGGCACTGATGTCTCTGTAGCATTTTAAACACACTTACTTCTCAGTGTCAGAATCACATTTTGTTTCGGCCAAATAGTTCTTTTCTGCATGTAAAGTTAAAGTTCAAGGTTTGGGCTGTATTTTGAAATGTAGAAACTGAGACACAGAAATACAGAACAGGTTTGTAATGCAAACGTCCAAAAAACCTGAACTGTGCGTTTATTTCTCAACTTCAACTTTAATTTCTTTAATTAAGTCATTGTCATTTCATTCTATCACCATGTTCCATCTAAAACCACAGCCTTCATTTTTCCAAGTTTACTGGCAACACATTTTTACACTTTTACAATTTCTTTAAATTTCATTAAATGATATATTTCATCTGGTTACACTGTTAGAAATTGCAGTTTGCAAGAACAATGCTTTTATTACTACACAGAAATTAAACACCAGTCATGTGGTGGTTGGACAGAAGTGGTACATTAATGTTGTTTTTTTTCCAAAGCTGATGTCATAACCAATTTTCTATTAGTTTTTCACACGGGCCACCTTCATCTGTTGGGGAGGGAGACTCGAGCCAAACATCTTTGCTTTCGCTGCCAGTGAAACTTAATTTCAACCATGCCGCCTTAGTAAGGATGGCACTGTTAGAAGGGTGCAACACGTAAGTCAGCAGGTGGATTAGTGTAAAGGCAACACTTAACTTTCTCTCTGGCTTCATGTTTTTGTATTTTAGTTAACAGCGTTCACATCAATAAAGACTTTCCGAGTTGAGCCGAACAGAGAAAGGACGAAACAATTTCGAATCATTTCATGCTACGGGTACAGTTAATGGAGGAATTTGTCTCTCAGGGTGAGAATCAGCTCAGACGTTTTGCCCTTGAGTAAATTCAGTACACAGAAGAGCCAGTACACTGGAAACTTCTGTCAGTAAAAGTCTTCATGTGGCAAACCGGACAAACCAACAGGGGACATTGCTCTGAAGGTGTCGCCTGCTTGTTTGGTCCACATATCAGCATTAGTTTGAAATTTGCTTTGAACAGCAGCTGTGCAACAGCGTGAATAATGGATCTAATACACTCTTTATTTGGAGTATGAATGTGACAGCTGGAGAGTAGTCTCAGTTCTTGTATTGCTCCTTTAACCACAGTGGCGGCACATCAGAAAACCGTCAAATGTGTCAGGAGGGCAATGACAAACCGCCTATTGTGTCAAACTTAGGGCCGCCATCATTAAATCAAATAATGGTTTCAGATTTTTCTTCAAAGGAGAACACAGGAAGTGATTTACAGAGCAGATATGTAGCAGACAAATAAATGCTATTTTATTTCAGTTGGACATTTTTTTCATTCTGTCAAAACAACAATTACCAAGTCAAAAGAGACATTCCTGTTTACCAGCCACATGTTAGAGGCTCCGATTCAAACAGATCAACCCTGGTGTTTTCAAACCGCGCACACAGACCTTCTGGGTATCCAGACAGCCGGAACAAGACTCCTTTTAAGTGACAAACCGATATAATATTCTCATCACTCAGATCCTGATCCTGGACTATCTACGAACATGTTGTGTAGCAACACACACCCATCTGATGTCCTGTCATTATTGTGTGTTAGATTGAAGGTTATGAGGCGTTTAAAAGATAGAATATGACAACATTTTTAATTTAGCTTGATTATGGTTTTCTTCCATTAATGCTCTCAGTACAGTAAAAAAAAAACTGCACAGAAATCATGAATACAAAATGAAATATGTATAAGAAATTGTGTGAGAGTGATTACAAGCGAAAAAGTGAGAGAGTGTGTGTTCTGTGTGTTGGGAGAGAGATGCCCACTAGAGGAACTGGAGTGCGAATAATAATTACTCTACAATTTCAGCAAATGTGCTTTGAAAACAGAGTCGTCACACTGTTTGAAATGATTGTGATTACTTCGATTGAATATCTGAGCGCAAACTCTGTGAAATGTAACCTGCACTAGAATTATCATTAATACCCAAACAGGGAGGATGTTTAACAAAAAGGAACCAAACGATTCTGTCTGCTGCTTCAAACTGGGGGTTTAATCTCCATTACAGTGAGCTGACTCACACAGGCAGCTCAGTACAGAGAGGAAAATATGCTGTTTTACTGCTGCCGAGTAACTTATTGCATAACATCACCTGTAGTGTGTGCTGTGCTGTGTGACAGCTACAGCAAATAACTGTAAGCATCAAACAGAGCTTTTCAGGACGCAGCCTGCAGACACATTTCCATTTCTCAATCTTCTGACTGAAGATTGTGGAGGCGAGTAGCTCTGCAGATACTGCATGGGTCCAAAGTCACATTGGAGCACTAAACTAAAGACTTTATGATCGATGTTCATGTTTGTGTTCAAAAGCAGCTCTTGTTCAAATTAACGGCCCAGACTGGCCACGAATAATAAAACAAGGCTAAAAGGAATGTTTGTAATGTGTGTGTCAGTCCACCTAACAGATGCTGAAGAGAGCTGAGAAAAAGTCAGGTGGTCACCAAAATCCTTTTACCATGAACACAGAACTTTTCATGGAAATCTGGTCAGTCAATGGGGTATTTCACTTTGGACCACAGTGGACGGACAGGAGGACGATCTGACTGACATCACCCTCTGCAGGCCTTACTTAGGCAAAACACGGTCACTATCTGTGACTCTTTACTGTGATACAGCAACTCATTCCAGTAAAAGCCAGTTTGTCCTCTACAGGTTGCCACTGGATACCAAGTGCCAATAATGTAAATGTGAATATCAGCAGTCTAAAGTCAGAGTTTGTGTGTGTTTCTCATACGAGTTTCCAGTTTAGTGCTGCTGCATTGTGTTTATGTGATGTAACATACAGGCTGCCAAACGTAACAAGCAGCTCTCTGCAGTGTTTCAGCCTCAAGGTCATCTGTCAGCAACGTGGCAGGTACAGCAACACTTTTACAAACACTGTCCTTGACAAGGGGACAACTCTGTGTCAACATTTAACACATGCAAACTGTTTTAATGACATTGTGGGGACATGTGTCAGAGGTCAGAGACTAACAGTCCTCTACGGCTCCACGTACGGCTCTACTTAAGCTTAATTAACTAGTGCTAACTCCTCTGCTGGGCAGACACTGCACATCGGTTGTATTAACATTGCATGGTCAAAATGTTCGACTTCTATGCTCACACTGTACAGATCCATTGATCAGTCACAACATGGGTGCTCACACTGAACTCCTCAAGAGAAAAAGAGGCCAGAGTTCGACAAACTCTGCGCGGCGAAGAATATGTAGCTCCGGGTATTTCCTCCTACTCGCCTTGGGCCAGGGACGCTGCTACAACACACTGCTAGCTCAGCCTCTTCTCCAGTGATACGGTATGCCGCCATCTTGTTTTGCAGTTACCATTTTTAAAGGAAGAGGGACACTTACTCAGGTGGATGGCAGAATCCCATTGGCAGAACAAAGCAGGTGTGACTGGGGTGTGAACTGAACATTTATAATTAGAAACAAAAACATATTTATGGGAGATCGCCACAATCCAGTTAATCAGACGTCGTGACCCCTCTCAAACTGATCGTCAAACTACAGCCGATCTGCCAGAAATTTGGCCTGCTTCTAAAATTAGTTGGGGGTGACCAATTTGGGATTAAAATGGGGCTTAATCTGTACAGTGTCTGGCCAACAATAGCGCAATAACTTGGGTAGATAATCTTTAACAAAAGTTTGTGGTCCTTTTGCCGTGTTTTGCTTGTTTTGTGCACTGATTGAGCAAATTACAATTTACATTTATGACGGTGTAGTCCCTCATTCGTCCCGGAGTGTTCTATCGTAGAAAGGTCAGTTTCAGGTGAAACTAGGCAGGGTAAACAGCAGACACTCAGGAAGACTCTCCCTGAGGGCGGGGCTTAAGCAACACAGAGTAGCTTACATTTCTGAGTTCTCAGACCATTTTCACAATTGAGAATGACTTCAGTGAACAGTGTCCAGATGACTACGACTGAAACCTTTTCTACGAATTTACATTTACAATACACATTTATTAACGGCATTTAATGCTCCTGTTGACCATATTTGGAGTCTTTTCCAAACAAATTAAAATGATGTAAAATCTATGATACAAACAAATTCAATCAAACTCTCAAGCTTCTAATCACATCTGTGCTTCAGCAGTCTGGAGTCGCTCTGCAGCCCAGCAGGAAGTGGCAGGTCTTTAAAACAAGCACTTTTAAAGCCACTGCCTCTGACCTGCGGTATGTGCAGATGAATGCATGGAGTGAATAGCTAATGCAGTTGGACTGTGTCATCAGACTTTTCAGAGCTACTTGAGCCAGAGGGGATCAAACAGCAGTTAAGAATCCACTTTATTCTCAGAAAGTCGCAGGTTTGCAGGGGGGACCGACTCTGTGGAACCACTTTGAACTAAATGTTGGTTTTGTTAAAACACCCGTCTGCAGGAGTGTTTTGATGTACCATTAGGGCAGCAACAGTGAAAGGTGGATTGTACATTTTCTAACATTTTCTTAAAATGTCACAGCTGTGCAGTCGGGCTGCCGTGATTTTTTTTCATACACACTCTAGTCTAAATGTTATTGTATTTATTCATCCATTTTATCTACCTGCTTATCCTGTGTGGTGTCACAGGAAGTTGGAGCTTATCCCAGCATGCACCGGGCAAAAGACTGGGGTTTGTTTGTAAATTAACACATTAACCTCATGTTTACTCACGGTAACCAACTTGCCTTGTTGTTTTCTTCTTTTATGATACATACTTTCTCTTTATGATTTTACTTACAAAACAGCATTTTAACATTTTACTTTCTTTTTAACTTAGTATAATATTACAATATTGTTATATCATAGTTATAACTACCCAGTTAAATTTAACTTCACTGTCTTCTCACCTATTTGGAACTATTTTTATATACTATATTTATAGCTACTGTTGGTGCATATGGTGTATTTAGTACCTTTTTTATGCTTTATGTTTTATATAGTCGACACTCATAATGTATATCTTGTTGTACTTTTTAAGTTACCTGTACATACTATGTATTCTTTTGTGACATTTCAGTTTCCCTGCGTGGGATCAATAAAGTCCCACTGTCCCCCCGTCACATCATTAGTCTACGTTTTACTTCTAATTTCTATCAGGGTTGTCATGTTTTGGCACTAATGTTCCCAAGTTCCCATAATACTTAAAACAGGAAGTATAATGCTGCCATGGATTCAGTTACTTAACTTTGGGCTACAGCTTGTGGTTTTTTTTGTTTTTTTAGCTTATATTTGTTTACATTTTGGCAAATTGGCACCATTAAAAGCTGTAGGCAATTTGTAAATTTTTAACAGGGGAGATGGCCCAGTGGGGGCATAATAGCATAATGTACAATTATTATGTTATATTGTAAAATAAACACTCAATTTGCAGCACAAAGATTTGTTTTACTTGAAAAAATAACAAGTGAGAACAGCAAAAAAAGAGAGAGAGAGAGTTTTTGAGCATTCAAGGGCACTTTTGCTCCAAGCTCTGTTCATTTCTGACCTGGCCTCTGTCATGCTGCTGCCGCACTCTCTCTCTCCTCTCGTCTGCTGTAGAGAATATCGATAAATTGTCGAGAATTATTACATTTTGACAGAGTGTTTCTGTTTTAACTGGCGCAGCTTTTCTAGCCTTTACAGCACTGGTTTAACGTCAGTGAGTCAGGGAGTGAGGTACACACACACAGGGAGAGCAGAGACGAGTCGGAGAGACCATTTCACATGGCGTGCTCTAAAAAGAGACAAGTAGACAGCGAAAACAGAGCTTTTAATCCAGAATGGACTGTTACATGTTCGGTCTCCCACAGGCAGCTCAAAGCCAGTATGCCTCATTTGTTCCCGAGATCATGGCGATTATTAAAAGCGGCAATGTGAAGCGCCACTACGAGACAAAGCACAGCAGCTTTTGAGCAGGTTAACAAGGGGGACGGATTTTGGTCATTTTGCTAACATGGGGGATGGCATCCACCCTCGTCCTCCCTCAAATCGCCTGCAGATTAAAAGTATGCCAAAATAGCTGTTAGCAGTTCCCGTTTGCAGTGTAACCATGGATGCACAGACAACTATCACTGGATTATTTTGATACTGAAGAAAACCTGATGATTCTCAAGCTGGTTCTTGAGTTACAAGGAGTGTCTTTTTTCAATGATTTCTAAGTGGATTTTGGGGTGCTTATCCCTGATGGAGCAGAGGTAATGATATTCTTGATTAGTCACGCTGAATCTAAAAATGTGTTTCACGTCTGTGTGTTCCGATTTGACTGAGCTGTGTCACAGCCTGTGCTGCAGCTCCAACTGCTGACCGTGTTGATAAGCAGCCAAATCAACGGGCCAAACTACAGTTACTAACTTTCTGTTGGTTTCAGAATACCTGCATGCACCTGCTTTGACACAGGCTCGGTTTGACCTCATAGGATCATCGTTTACTTTTTTGTTGGAAAATTTGGGTTCAGTTGTCTCTCATGCTCGAAACGTTCACATATTCACATGGTTTCTTTTATTTCTTAGGGTCATATTTTATTTTAGGGGTGCACGGTGGCAGAGCGGCTACAGCTCCTGCCTCCCAATAAGGAGATCGTGGGTTCGTGGGTTCGATTCCCGGACCGGACCAACATCACACAATCTCTCTGGGTGGAGTCTGCATGTTCTCCCCGTGTTACCGTGGGTTCTCTCCGGGTTCTCCGGCTTCCTCCCACCGTCCAAAGACATGCATGTGTAGGTTAATTGATAACTCTAAATTGCCCGTATTGAATGAATGTGAGAGTGAATGGTTGTCTGTCCTTGTCTGTGTCTGTGTTCGCCCTGCGACGAGTTGGCCACTGTCCAGGGTGTGCCCTGCCTAAGGCCCGAAGTCACTGGGATAGGCTCCAGTCACCCGCGACCCCCTAACGGGGACCAAGCGGTAGAAAATGGATGGATGGATGGATATTTTATTTTACTGTACACTGGTTTTTCTCTGTTATACAAAGTTCTTTTTCGTTATGTCTTGAGATGGGTTTGCTTCACATAGAGCGGCCAGCAGTGGATGAACAACAAAAAATATGTTGTTCAAATACTAACTGGGAAAAAGAATATATTCATAGTAACATGCCAGTAAAAATCCCTACGTACTAAGGTTTCTTGTCAGAATTGCAAATGCATCTATTAGACTGAATAAGTTTTGTTTGCATTTTGTGCAAATTCACATTAGCAAACATTTCCTTCATGTTGTGTCCTATTTAGAGCGTTCTGTTTGTTTGTCCTGCTCCGTTTGGCTCTGATCATCTGAGACATGAACCATCTGTGACTGAAAACCTTTACTGTGAAATTTAATGTCCTGGCCAAATGACAGCCCCCGTGAGTGTGATTTGTCACAGTTAGTGAACCAGAGTGAAATTTAGTTTTTACTCATTTTTACTCCCTTGTTTTTCCTTTTTTTGAGAAGCTCTGACAGACATTTTGGGATCAGCTTTCCAAGCAATAGCTTTATACTCTTACTCGTTGTAACACTCAAACGTTTGAGCTCTTTGGTTTGTGTCCTTGTCAGGAACTTGTTGATATTGATTGAAATGTTTCTGGAACAAATGAAGAATGGATGCCTTTTTAAAAGTGCACGTTTCAAAAGCTCATCCAAATCATGAAGGAGCTTCCCTTATATTTGCCCTAAGGTGTTCAATTCTTTACCTAAGCACTGAGCGTGGCCGGGAAGATATACTGAATCATTCACACGTCATCACAAGTGATGGACCAGCTGTGCAGGTAAGGTATGTTGTACGCTGACTTAAGAAATAACTCTTAAAACTGGCATCTTTCTTTGCACATCAGGACAACATTTAAGTTAACATGAACATGATGTCAGACTCAACAGTGATTCTGATTATCAGGCTAGCCATCGCTTTAGTTTTTAGTCTTCAGTTAAGCGTTTCCTCTAAAGGAATAGTTCAACATTTTGGTTAATACACTAATTCTCTCTCTTGCTGAGAGTTGGACGAGATGATTGATACCACTCTCACGTCTGTACGTTATGTATGAAGCTAAAGCCAGCAGCCGGCTAGCAGCTCACCGATTAACACGTTATATCTTGTTTAATATGTACCAAAACCAAAGTGTGAAAACGTCAATTTGTGGTTTAACGTGGAGTTACGTGCTGGCTGCATTCACTTCTTCTCTTGTCATCACTGTGAGGTCACCAGTTAACCAGCAGAGACACTGGGAAGTCACCATGCCCGGACAATAAATAGTCCCACACAACCCCCAGCAAAACCGCAAAATCAGCATGAAATAATTACAGCTGATAGCATAAACCTGTCGCTCAAGTATGCAGGAGACTCCTCGAGTGTCCACTTTTTGGAAGATTGAGGATATAATTTAGGTATTTTTTTAAAATGTGAATTTACTGTAGGGAAAAAAACTTCCTTTCACAATACCAGCCCATCCTGCTAGCATGCGCTGCCTCTTGTGGCCTAAAAGGTTGCACAACGGCAAATACTCGAAAACCGGAAAACGCCCTTAAGTTCGATACATTTGGAGGTCAGAAACTCGGTGCGAACCGAAGCAACACGAGACTCAAACGTCTCGGCACTAGCTGGGATCATGTACACTGTCGAGCTTTCATTGATGTCAGAGATGTGTGAATTAGATCCTTCTGTATAAATGATTGATTTGATTAGTTTACTGCTGAACAGCTGTTGATACAACAGCCTGCTTTCAGTGCAAAAGTAAAAGCTGAGCCAACAACATTTTTTTTTTCTGATATCAGGTATTTTCTGAAAACTTTCCAAAACTTTTAGTCTTATAATAATCAAATTATTTTAAGAAATGTGTTTTGCAACAATTGTTACAAAGATTTAATCAACACCTGTATAATCTAACTAAAGGACCGCAGGGCCTTAAATCTCACCTATTTTCCATCTCTGTATGACAGCAGGGACGTGCCAGCTGTGTTGAAATGATTTTCTTCCATTCAAGAAAAAACTATTTGACTTCTATTATTCTTTTGTCATTCCATCCAACCAGTTTTAGTGAAAGGAGACAGCCTCCAATTAAAAAGTCTAATTTTATCTCCCTCTGTGCCGTCAATCATTTCACTTCGTAAAAGCCTGCCCACATACGCTTTAATTACGACATAAAAGTGCGAAGCCTGACATCTCTCTCTCTGCACCTGACATAAGCTGTGACGGCTCATCCTCTGACAGCAGCCATATCCGTTGTGCAAATGGCTTTTCAAACGGCGTTGATCGAGTTTCTAACTGATGTCATCTGGCGTGTAAGACATGATGAATGCTCCTCCCTGTACAAGCCGAGCAGGGGACACACTGAGGGGTGAGGGGTGATATATGGCTGTTGCCATCATGTAGGTTAATAAACTGAAGTCACACAGAGACAAAAGGGACGCAGGAAACGCTGCTCACAGAGATCTGAGCTCCTGATGTCATCTGACGCCATCCGGGGAGAATTTACAGCTCCGTCAGTCAACAGCATGTTCTTACATTTCTTTTTAAATCAGTTTGTTCTCTTTGTTTTAACACCTTCCTTGTCCGTCACCTCTCTCCGTGTTGTAGGGATCCTTTTAATCGAGGACACACTCGTTATCATTCTCTATGTCTCTCACCCTCCCTCTCTCTCAGTGCCTCTCTATTTGTCTCTTTCTCCTCACCTTTAGCTGCGTTTCGACCGCAGGAACTTTCCCCAGGGACCTTTGGAGGAACTCGGTGCGTTTCCACCGCAGGGACCAGGGTCTAAATTAAGTACCGGGGACATTTTTACCCTCCAAAAAGTCTCTGCTCAGGTTAGTACTTTTCAGAAGTACCCGGACTTTCGG
The DNA here is from genome assembly GCF_020085105.1 of Siniperca chuatsi. Taxonomy (NCBI): domain Eukaryota; kingdom Metazoa; phylum Chordata; class Actinopteri; order Centrarchiformes; family Sinipercidae; genus Siniperca; species Siniperca chuatsi. The sequence continues at coordinate 2,106,793 of NC_058058.1, forward strand.
GGTGGGGCTTGCTGCGTTGAACATTTCTGATTGGTCGAGCGCCGACCGGCGGAGCAGCGGTGGTTTGACCGTCTGGATCGATGTGTTGCTGGGTCGCAGGCCGGCCTTCTCTGCTGGAAGCCGCGGTGGAAGACACGGAAACGGAAGACGGGTGAAGGTAAATCATATATGGCCCACATGCCGCTTGTTAAATGCTATAACAGCTAACTGTTGTCATGTCACTGTTACTACCCTAACCAAATGCTAACGTTAGCTATATGCTAACGCCAACCGCTAACGTTACTGGTGTAGAATCGTGGTATTCCTTAAGACAAGGGTTGGCTTAATCGATCTTACAAAATGTCGTCACAGTGAGACACGACATGTATTCAACGTGTTTTTCAGATGTCGGATGGGCACACTGAGCTGCCGGCTGCAGAACAGCTGCACATTTATATTTCTGCAGATTAATAAATAGCTGTGGAACTAAATGTGTGTATAGTGGCTGTTCTTGTATCTGAAAACAAGTACATACTACTACATATGTAAAAAGACGCGTAATGCTTATGCTTGTGTTACCATATTCTAATATTTACAACGCTCTGAGGAGACAGTGGCTCTCAGTTTCACCATTACACAGCGGTAAGCTCAGTATTTAAAACAGGTGAGAGTGCACAGGTTAAAATAAGCACAGGTCCTTCTGCTGAATAGCAGGTGATGCGTTTAATAAGTTAAAACAATAGAGTTATGCAGCTGTGTGATGGGTGTAACCTAATGGGTGTAATTTGCCTAATCTTTGCAGGTCTTTAGACTGCGGTGGAAACACACACAACAATGGGCTGAAGAACTTTTTAGTTCCTTGAAAAGTAGTTCCTGGGGATAAAAGTTCCTGGCATTTTGGTGGAAAAGCAGCTTTTGTGTCTCCTTGTCTCAGGTCATCAGAACATCTTCATACAGTAGAAAAGAAAGGAGCTCGCTCCGAGTGTGAGTATACATGTCTTCCCAAGGGATGCCCATTTTACATCTATTCTTTTGATCGATTAATGATGTTACCTAATCAAATTAGTGCTGGCAAAAAAGAAACAAACTAATCATTTATACTGAGACTTTTTCGAGTTCAGCATGTACTGGATCTGCACAAGTACGTACAGCTTCCAGGAAATAGCTGCAGCCGAAGCTCTTACTTTCTCCTAACTACTCAACTTTTATATATCAACAAGCTAACATTACATTAGTATTAGTCTGTCTCTCTAGTATTTACATTTCGCCTTTGATCTGAGCAGGTAGTTTTTTTTTCGGGCCTTTTGCCTTTATTGGATAGGAACAGCTGACGAGAGACGGGGGGGGGGGTGACATGCAGCAAAGGGCCGCGGGCTGGAATCGAACCCGGGCCGCTGCTGTAAGGACTCAGCCTTAGTACAGAGAGTTAAATGACTAGAATAGAATTGATCGTTTTGATCATTAAACTTGACCTACGTGAATGACGAATAATTGATCATCTCTTAACTGTCTTCATCACTACTGCTCTCTACAGCTGAGGTGGGAAAAAAACATACAGCCGCTGTTTCTGTTACAGAGGTGGTTGAGTCATGGTGCATTTGGGTGTGAAAAGGTGCCGCAGATGTGTGTGTGTGTGTGTGTGTGTGTGTGTGTGTGTGTGTAGGTTGCAGCAAACATTCCCGGTTGGTGCAATATAAAACAGACTGAATATTTTCCTTTTTTCATTGCCAACAATCTAGCACTGAATACACACACTCATAAATACACACATGAAATATTACACACATATACCTACAGATGTGTAGGCGAGCACACACATGCACACAGCCATACACACACTTATGCAACCAAAGAGCCTGTGTAGGCAAGAATACACACATATGATCATTGCCATACAAATGCACACAAACGTACACACACTTTTATGTTTAGGCAGGAACTGAACACACACACACACACACACACACCTGCAGCCTCTCGCCGCCGCTGACGCTCGTGCATAACAAACGTTGACTCCATCAACCGGCGCTGTCACCCGCAGTGACAACAGCAGGCTAACACTCTCTGGGATACAGCGTGCATACATTAAACTTGGAAACACTCGCTCCAGCGACTGTCTGATTATCTTCCCACCACTCTCACACCCGATCGCGCTGATTCTCATAACAACACGCTCAGCCTCATCACTCAACCACAGACAGGATACATTGAAACGCTGTCACAATTAGGCTTTAAAAGCTATCAAAAGGCCACAACTATGGCGGTTTTAAGTTTTGGCTGAACGACGATGAAGTAAAGCACTTCTACACACACGTATTCGTCACTCAGTGGCACCTAAATGTGTGTGAGCAGCTAACATCTGCTGTCTAAAAACAGAATTATTCCGCTCCACAATGTGGTTTAGTGGGGACACACCGCCTGAGCGGCTGTTTGTTAAAGAGCACTTAAGTACTCATAATACACATAATCACTGCAAAGAACGTTCTGGAGTGGAGGCCTACTCCAGCTATTATACAGCACTTATAGACGCATGGGTGGTGGTGGATACAAAATCAAGGTATCATGTGTATAAAGAAGGAGAAAAGGAGGAAAGAAGCAGAAACTGTGAAAGGAAAAAGTATTTTTCTTCACAACTTTGGGCCTGTTTTTGCAGCTTCATTGCTGAGACTTTGGGGATCAAGTCCATTTCACCCAGTTTATCTAAACCACTTATTTAACATTTTGTTACGGCTAAATCACTTGTAAAAAAAACTGTTTTGAGTATCAATCAGTACATGTCGACTTGCAGTTTGGCTTAGAAAAGTTTGCAGCTTGCTCCTTTGCAGAGGACGGCAGCTGTTGTCAGCTTGAATTCACAGCCATTAAAATGAATTTCAATGGTTAGAAAACAAAAGCAAATCCAAATGTCCGTTGAAACGTCTCAGATTGCTCCTGCAACATAATCCACTGCTCTGCTGTGCGGCTATATGCTTAGCATGCTTCAAACATGCAGATTATAGCCAAACTGTGGCTACATAAGGCTACATACACCGCTTCCCTCTGTGGCTAGCGTGCTGTTGCTCCCCCATCCAGGCGGGCGGGAGCGCAACGTAAAAGTTAAAACGTTGTTCCCTCCCCGGTCCCCAGACCAAAGTCTGACCCCTGAAATGCAGTTACAGTGAAATCATTTATTACTACAAAAGGTGAAACAGTGACTGTAAAGTTAAGGAATATAATTCAGGGTGAACCGAGACCAAAACAACGAAAGAGAGACAAACAAAAAGACCTTTACTAAACCTGACTCCCTACGATGAAACAAAACAGAAAACAGAGCGA